>NC_072461.1:29219125-29224125 GCF_027596085.1 Anoplopoma fimbria | reverse complement strand
TCTTCATGTCCTCTTCATGTCCCGTTCATGTCCTCTTCATGTCCTCTTCATGTCCTCTTCATGTCCCGTTCATGTCCTCTTCATGTCCTCTTCATGTCCCGTTCATGTCCACTTCATGTCCTCTTCATGTCCTCTTCATGTCCTCTTCATGTCCTCTTCATGTCCTCTTCATGTCCCGTTCATGTCCTCTTCATGTCTTCATGTCCTCTTCATGTCCTCTTCATGTCCTTCATGTCCCGTTCATGTCCTCTTCATGTCTTCATGTCTTCATGTCTTCATGTCCTCTTCATGTCCCGTTCATGTCCTCTTCATGTCCTCTTCATGTCCCGTTCATGTCCACTTCATGTCCTCTTCATGTCCCGTTCATGTCCTCTTCATGTCCTCTTCATGTCCTCTTCATGTCCCGTTCATGTCCCGTTCATGTCCTCTTCATGTCCTCTTCATGTCCTCTTCATGTCCTCTTCATGTCCTCTTCATGTCCTCTTCATGTCCTCTTCATGTCCCGTTCATGTCCTCTTCATGTCCTCTTCATGTCCTCTTCATGTCCCGTTCATGTCCTCTTCATGTCCTCTTCATGTCCTCTTCATGTCCCTTCATGTCTTCATGTCCTCTTCATGTCCTCTTCATGTCCTCTTCATGTCCTCTTCATGTCCTCTTCATGTCCTCTTCATGTCCTCTTCATGTCCTCTTCATGTCCTCTTCATGTCCCGTTCATGTCCTCTTCATGTCCTCTTCATGTCCTCTTCATGTCCCTTCTTCATGTCCTCTTCATGTCCTCTTCATGTCCTCTTCATGTCCTCTTCATGTCCTCTTCATGTCCTCTTCATGTCCCGTTTATGTCCTCTTCATGTCCTCTTCATGTCCCGTTCATGTCCCGTTCATGTCCTCCTCATGTCCTCTTCATGTCCTCTTCATGTCCCTTCATGTCCTCTTCATGTCTTCATGTCCTCTTCATGTCCTCTTCATGTCCTCTTCATGTCCGTTCATGTCCTCATGTTCATGTCCTCTTCATGTCCCGTTCATGTCCTCTTCATGTCTCTTCATGTCCTCTTCATGTCCCGTTCATGTCCTCTTCATGTCCTCTTCATGTCCCGTTCATGTCCTCTTCATGTCCTCTTCATGTCCCGTTCATGTCCTCTTCATGTCCTCTTCATGTCCTCTTCATGTCCCGTTCATGTCCTCTTCATGTCATGTCCCTTCATGTCCTCTTCATGTCCGTTCATGTCCTCTTCATGTCCTCTTCATGTCCTCCATGTCTTCATGTCCTGTTCATGTCCTCTTCATGTCCTCTTCATGTCCTGTTCATGTCCTCTTCATGTCCCGTTCATGTCCTCTTCATGTCCTCTTCATGTCCTGTTCATGTCCTCTTCATGTCCTCTTCATGTCCCGTTCATGTCCTCTTCATGTCCTCTTCATGTTGTTCATGTCCTCTTCATGTCCTCTTCATGTCCTCTTCATGTCCCGTTCATGTCCTCTTCATGTCCTCTTCATGTCCCGTTCATGTCCTCTTCATGTCTTCATGTCTTCATGTCCCTTCATGTCCTCTTCATGTCCCGTTCATGTCCCCTTCATGTCCTCTTCATGTCCCGTTCATGTCCTCTTCATGTCCTGTTTATGTCCTCTTCATGTCCTGTTCATGTCCTCTTCATGTCCCTTCATGTCCTCTTCATGTCCCGTTCATGTCCCCTTCATGTCCACTTCATGCATGTTGTTGCTGTTGATGATGTCATTGTTGTTGTTGTTGCTGTTGTTGCTGTTGTTGATGATGTCATTGTTGTTGCTGTTGTTGATGATGTCATTGTTGCTGTTGTTGCTGTTGTTGATGATGTCATTGTTGTTGCTGTTGTTGATGATGTCATTGTTGCTGTTGTTGATGATGTCGTTGTTGTTGTTGACGTTGTGATGTAATCACCTGTCTTTTGTCAGGAACTTGTACGATTGGCTGCAGAGAGACAAGGCGACTCCGCCCCCTTGTCTCCTGTCCAATCACAGGTCACCGTGGGACAGACATTTGGGTTTGACGACCAGCAGACATCAGAGAGGACGTCTACCAGCTCAGGAGCTCCTGCTGAGAAGGAGGAGGAGGAGCAGACAGCTTTGGCTCCTCCTAAGCCCCCCATGCCTCTCACAGAGTCACCTCCCCCAGGTGTCCCTCCCCCAGGTGTCCCTCCCCCAGGTGTCCCCACAGGGAGTCAGGTGAGTCTGAACCAGCGATTATTCTGATCACCAAACACTCACTACAGCTGATATATTGATCCTCTTTAAAAAACTGATACAAACACAATCATTAAAAGTCTGATTATTGATCAGTAAGGATTGATGTAGAATCACTCTGATTATTGATCAGTAAGGATTGATGTAGAATCAGTCTGATTATTGATCAGTAAGGATTGATGTAGAATCAGTCTGATTATTGATCAGTATTGATGTAGAATCAGTCTGATTATTGATCAGTATTGATGTAGAATCAGTCTGATTATTGATCAGTAAGGATTGATGTAGAATCAGTCTGATTATTGATCAGTAAGGATTGATGTAGAATCAGTCTGATTATTGATGATTATTGATCAGTAAGGATTGATGTAGAATCAGTCTGATTATTGATCAGTATTGATGTAGAATCAGTCTGATTATTGATCAGTATTGATGTAGAATCAGTCTGATTATTGATCAGTAAGTATTGATGTAGAATCAGTCTGATTATTGATCAGTAAGTATTGATGTAGAATCAGTCTGATTATTGATCAGTAAGTATTGATGTAGAATCAGTCTGATTATTGATCAGTATTGATGAATCAGTCTGATTATTGATCAGTAAGTATTGATGTAGAATCAGTCTGATTATTGATCAGTAAGGATTGATGTAGAATCAGTCTGATTATTGATCAGTAAGGATTGATGTAGAATCAGTTGATTATTGATCAGTAAGGATTGATGTAGAATCAGTCTGATTATTGATCAGATCAGTATTGATGTAGAATCAGTCTGATTATTGATCAGTAAGGATTGATGTAGAATCAGTCTGATTATTGATCAGTAAGGATTGATTAAAGAGGGTTAACCTGTGATTAGATCAGCTGATGTTCCATCAGTTCTAACTCCAGACTAACCTTCTGGTTCTCTGAAGTCTGAAGAAGAGCTTTGATAAAGTTAACTCCAGCTTGTTCTAGGCTGCTTTTATTGTGAAACTCTTGAAACAGGAAGCTGTTCCTGTTTAAATCTAAGCTTCCTGCTGATTTCTTCTCTTCAGAGGATCTTTGTGTCTTTGAACAGCGTTTAGTTCTTCTTCTACTAAACCACGAACGTCTGTTAGTGAAGGCATGAGGACACATCTGATCAATAACTGACCAATAACTGACCAATAACTGACCAATAACTGACCAATAACTGATCAATAACTGACCAATAACTGACCAATAACTGATCAATGCTGACAAATGCTGACAAATACATCCTCAGAGGTCCCTGCAGCCGATCCACCCGGTCACAGCTTCTCTCTGTCCTGACCCCTCAGTGGAGGAATGAACTCCCCACTGACCTCAGGACAGCAGAGTCACTGCCCATCTTTAACCTCACCTCTTCAAGAAGTACTACCTGATAAAGAAGTACTACCTGATAAAGAAGTACTACCTGATAAAGAAGTACTACCTGATAAAGAAGTACTACCTGATAAAGAAGTACTACCTGATAAAGAAGTACTACCTGATAAAGAAGTACTACTGATAAAGAAGTACTACCTGATAAAGAAGTACTACCTGATAAAGAAGTACTACCTGATAAAGAAGTACTACCTGATAAAGAAGTACTACCTGAGTCTTCCTCTTACTGTATTCGTATCAGTTTGTTTCTATACTTTTGCTCTGGTTTCTGCTCTTAGATGCTTGTTTAAGAAAGGAGATGCACTTATGACTTCTGGTGACTAGTAGTTCTCTTGAATACCTATGTTGAATACACTTCCTGTAAGTCGCTTTGGATAAAAGCGTCTGCTACATGACTGTAATGTAATGTAATGTAATGTAATGTAATGTAATATATGGTCATGTAGATATTGATAGAGAGTGATTTCTCTGCTGGTTTCTTTGACATAACTTATGTATTATATATTCAGTTCATACGTGGATCCAACAATAGAGCTGTGGATGAAACAGGAAGTAGAAGTCTAAACACATCACATGTCTACCCTCCCCCCCATCCTGTCTCAGCACTTCCTGTCTCAGTGTTCGCTGAAGGACAGGAAGCAGAAGTCCCAGAGTCAGTCTGCTGTAGAATAATAATAATAATAATAATAATAATAATAATAATAATAATAATAATAATAATAATATAATAATTATATAATAATAATATAATGATATAATAATATAATAATAATAACAATATTATAATATTATAATAATAATATAATATTATAATATTATAATAATAATATAATAATATTATAATATTATAATAATATATAATAATATAATGATATAATAATATAATAATAATAATATTATAATATTATAATAATAATAATATAATAAATAATAATAATAATAATAATAATATAATATAACAATATAATAGTATAATAATAATAATATATAATAATAATAATGATAGTATAATAATAATAATATTATAATAATATAATAATAATAATAATGATAGTATAATAATAATAATAATATTATAATAATATAATAATAATCGTAATAAATAATAATAGTCTGTCTGTCTGTCTCTCATCCTGTCTCTCTGTCTCTCATCCTGTCTGTCTCTCTGTCTCTCATCCTGTCTCTCTGTCTCTCTGTCTGTCTCTCTGTCTCTCTGTCTCTCATCCTGTCTGTCTGTCTCTCATCCTGTCTCTCTGTCTCTCTGTCTGTCTCTCTGTCTCTCATCCTGTCTCTCATCCTGTGTCTCTCTGTCTCTCATCCTGTCTGTCTCTCTGTCTCTCATCCTGTCTCTCTGTCTCTCTGTCTGTCTCTCATCCTGTCTCTCTGTCTCTCTGTCTGTCT
>NC_072461.1:29174125-29214125 GCF_027596085.1 Anoplopoma fimbria | reverse complement strand
CTTTGACCTCTGACCTCTGTGCCTCACTCAGCCTGACTGTCTCTATCTCAGGACGAGGACGGGCCGGACGTGAAAGCAGCGTCTCCTGAGATCCTATTGGTCCACGCCACGGCGACGCCCAGAGGACCAGGTGAGTCCTCGTCTCCGCCCGACGAAAGGTGGTGTACTCGTATGGTGTGTGTGTGTGTGTGTGTGTAGAACAGGTGGTGTACTCTGATGGTGTGTGTGTGTGTGTGTGTGTGTGTAGAACAGGTGGTGTACTCTGATGGTGTGTGTGTGTGTGTAGAACAGGTGGTGTACTCTGATGGTGTGTGTGTGTGTAGAACAGGTGGTGTACTCTGATGGTGTGTGTGTGTGTGTAGAACAGGTGGTGTACTGTGAAGCCTTCCTCTCCACCTACAGGAGCTTCCTCAGCCCCAAGGACGTCATCATCAAACTCCAGCACAGATATCCTCTCTGAGTGTGTGTGTGTGTGTTTGTGTGTGTGTCTACAGGAAGGAGGTGGAGCCTGAAGTGTGTTAATATGCAGATGATCTGATTGTTTATGTTGGGGGTTTTTCTAACCTCTTCTGAAGAAAAAACTATTATGCACCGCTAACGGCTAACAGGAGGAGAGATACTAACGTTAGCAGCACCGCTAACGGCTAACGAAGGGAGGTTCAGTTCAGTCACATGACGATGCGTTCAGTATATAAAGTATATTTATTTTTCAGGACGATATTGAAACAACTGATCAGGAGTCAGTTATTGATCTTAAAGATAAAATCTGTTAGATTATCTTTAACCTTGAACACATACAGACATCTGTGTGAACGACGGGACCCTGAACACATCACTGCTGCCAAGAACACCTTCAAGCTACTGGTCAGAGTGGTGAAAGAGCTGTGGTGAGACACACACACACACACACACACACACACACACACACACACACACACACACAGAGACACACACAAACATACACACACACACACACACACACACACACACACACACACACACACACACACACACACACACACACACAGTAACATGTGTGTGTGTCTCTGTGTGTGTGTGTGTGAGCAGTGCCACAGAGCTGGACTCTGATTTGCTGCTGCTCCTGATGGAGCTGGTGTTCAGCCTCCTGATTGGTGGAGAGCTCGGCTCGGCCCTCCTGTTGCGCTCCAACATCCTGTCCAAGATGGAGCAGAAGTGGCAGCTGATTGGCTCTCCTCAGTCACTCCGCCCCCTCGCGGCCAGGGGCGTGGCTGCCAGGTAACCTTTGACCTCCAGGATGATTGACAGGTGTGTCCTCTCAGACTCCAACGTGTCGTCCTCTCTCAGACCAGGAACCCTGCTGGACTTCAGGAGCCAGGACTTAGCTGAACAGCTGACTCTGCTGGACTCAGAGCTCTTCTGCAAGATCCAGGTACCCCTCACCTGTCTGTCTGTCTGTCTGTCTGTCTGTCTGTCTGTCTGTCTGTCTGTCTGTCTGTCTGTCAATCTGTCTGTCTGTCTCTCTGTCTGCCTCACATGTCTGTCTGTTTGTCTGTCTGACTCTCACCTGTCTAGCTTCCAGAGCTCTTGATGTGGTCTAAAGAGCAGAATGATGAGAAAAGTCCAAACCTGACAGAGTTCACCCAACACTTCAACAACGTCTCCTACTGGTACACACCTACTACACACCTACTACACACCTACTACACACAACTACTACACAACTACTACACTTATACGTGTGTGTGTGTGTGTGTGTGTGTGTGTGTGTGTGTGTGTGTGTGTGTGTGTGTGTTCGTGTGTTTTGTTTCAGGGTTCGTTCTGTGATCATTCTTCAGGATAAATCTCAGGACAGAGAAAAACTGTTGCTGAAGTTCCTGAAGACCATGAAGGTAACACACCGTGACCCCGGTATGCTGTTACCCGTAGACACCGTGACCCCGGTATGCTGTTACCCGTAGACACCGTTACCCCGGTACGCTGTTACCCGTAGACACCGTTACCCCGGTACGCTGTTACCCGTAGACACTGTTACCCCGGTACGCTGTTACCCCGGTACGCTGTTACCCGTAGACACCGTGACCCCGGTATCCTGTTACCCGTAGACACCGTGACCCCGGTACGCTGTTACCTGTAGACACCGTGACCCCGGTACGCTGTTACCCGTAGACACTGTTACCCGTAGACACTGTTACCCGGTACGCTGTTACCCCGGTACGCTGTTACCCGTAGACACCGTTACCCCGGTACGCTGTTACCCGTAGACACTGTTACCCCGGTACGCTGTTACCCGTAGACACCGTTACCCCGGTACGCTGTTACCCGTAGACACCCGCTGTTACCCGTGAGACACGTGACACTGTTACCCGGTACGCTGTTTACACCGTTACCCGGTACGCTGTTACCCGTAGGACACCGTGTTACCCGGTACGCTGTTACCCGTGGACACCGTGACCCCGGTATGCTGTTACCCGTAGACACCTTTACCCCGGTACGCTGTTACCCGTAGACACCGTGACCCCTGTATGCTGTTACCCGTAGACACCGTGACCCCTGTACGCTGTTACCCCGTGACCCCGGACGCTGTTACCCGTAGACACGTGACCCCTGTACGCTGTTACCCGTGAGACACGTGACCCGATGCGTGACTTACCCTGGTACGCTGTTACCCGTGAGACACCGTAGACACCCCGTGACCCCCTGGCGCTGTTACCCGTAGACACAGTGACCCTGGCACGTGTTACCCTGGCACGCTGTTACCCGTAGACACCCCTGTACGTGACCCCGGTACGCTGTTACCCGTGAGACACCGTGACCCCGGCGCTGTTACCCGACACCGTGACCCATTACCCCCCTGGTACGCTGTTACCCGTAGACACCGTGACCCTGGCACGCTGTTACCCGTGCGCTGTTACCCGTAGACACACCTGTTACCCGTGGTACCCGCTGTTACCCGTAGACACCGTTGACCCGGTACGCTGTTACCCGTGAGACACCGTTACCCTGGTACGCTGTTACCCGTGAACAGACACGTGACCCGACACCATTGACCGCTGTTACCCGTAGACACCGTTACCCGGTACGCTGTTACCCGCTGTTACCCGTGAGACACGTGACCCGGCACGCTGTTAAACACACCGTGACCCCGGTTAAGCTGTTACCCGTACGCTGTTACACCGTTACCCCGGTACGCTGTTACCCGTAGACACTGCTGTTACCCGTAGACACTGTTACCCCGACAACGACACGCTGTTACCCGCTGTTGTACGCTGTTACCCGGTATGCTGTTACCCGTGAGACACCGTGACCTTGCTGTTACACTGTTACCCTGGTACCGGTATGCTGTTACCCGTGAGACGTGAGACACGCTGTTACGTGAGACACCGTGATGCTGTTACCCGTGAGACAACGCGTGACCCTGGTACGCTGTTACCCCCGTGAGACACTGTTACCCGTAGACCCGTGACCCGGACACTGTTGACCCTGTACGCTGTTACCCTGGACGCTGTTACCCGCTGTTACCCGTGAGACAACGCGTGACCCGGATGCTGTTACCCTGTTACCCCGGTATGCTGTTACCCGTAGACACCGTTACCCTGTCAGACACGTGACCCTGTACGCTGTTACCCCAGACAACGTGACCCCGGTACGCTGTTACCCGTGACACCGTGACCCTGTACGCTGTTACCCGTGACACTGTTACCCAGACACCCCGGTACGCTGTTACCCGTAGACACGTGACCCCGGTACGCTGTTACCCGTGAGACACGTGACCCGGTACGCTGTTGTTGACCCTGTACGCTGTTACCCGTGAGACACTGTGACACCGGACCCTGTACGCTGTTACCCGTGACCCTGTACGCTGTTACCCGTGAGACACCGTGACCCTGTACGCTGTTACCCGTAGACACCGTGACCCGGTACGCTGTTACCCGTGAGACACCGTGACCCGGTACGCTGTTACCCGTGAGACACCGTGACCCTGACACCGCTGTTACCCGTGAGACACCGTGACCCTAGACGCTGTTACCCGTGAGACACCGTGACCCCGGCACGCTGTTACCCGTGAGACACCGTGACCCCTGTACGCTGTTACCCGTAGACACCGTGGACGCACCGTTACCCGTGACCCGACGCTGTTACCCGTGACACCGTGACCCTGTACGCTGTTACCCGTAGACACACGTGACCCGTGACCCGGTACGCTGTTACCCGTAGACACACGTGACCCCGGTACGCTGTTACCCGTAGACACTGTGACCCGGTACGCTGTTACCCGTGAGACACTGTTACCCTGACACCTGTGACACCCGTGACCCTGGTACGCTACCGGGCGACCCTGGTATGCTACCGCTACCCGTGACACCGCTGTGACCCCCGGCACGCTGTTACCCGTGACCCCGTTACCCTATGCGCTGTTACCCGTGAGACACCGTGTTACGCTGTTACCCGTAGACACTGTTACCCGCTGTTACCCGTAGACACGTGACCCGGTACGCTGTTACCCGTAGACACTGTGACCCCGGTACGCTGTTACCCGTGACACGTGACCCCTACGCTGTTACCCGCTGCTACCCGTAGACACCGTGACCCCGGTACGCTGCTGCTACCCGTAGACACCCTTACCCCAGACCCGGTGCGCTGTTACCCGACACCGTGACCCCGCTGTTACCCGTAGACACTGTTACCCCGGTACGCTGTTACCCGTAGACACCGTTACCCTGTTACCCGTAGACACCGTACCCCTGGTACGCTGTTACCCGTGACCCCGGACACCGTGACCCGGGGACTGTACGCTGTTACCCGTGACCCTGGTACGCTGTTGACACCGTGACCCTGGTACGCTGTTACCCGTGAGACACCGTGACCCCTGTACGCTGTTACCCCGTGAGACACCGTGACCCCTGTACGCTGTTACCCTACCCGTGACGCTGTTACCGTGACCCGGCACGCTGTTACCCGTGACACTGTTACCCGTGACCCTGGTACCCGGCGCTGTTACCCCCGTGACCCTGGACGCTGTTACCCGACACCCTGACACGTGCTGTTACCCGTAGACACGTTACCCTGGCACGCTGTTACCCGTGAGACACACCGTGACCCTGGTATGCTGTTACCCGTGAGACACCGTGAGACACCGTGACCCTGGTATGCTGTTACCCGTGAGACAGACACACTGTTACCCGTGACACGCTGTTACCCGTAGACCTGACCCTGGTATGCTGTTACCCGTAGACACGTGCTGTTACCCTGTTACCCGAGACACCGTGACCCCTGTACGCTGTTACCCGTGACACGTGACCCCTGTACGCTGTTACCCGTGACGTGACCCCGGACGCTGTTACCCGTGGACACCGTGACCCCTGTACGCTGTTACCCGTAGACAACGTGACCCGGACGTGACCCGTAGACACCGTGACCCCTGTACGCTGTTACCCGTAGACGTGACCCCGCTGTTACCCGTGAGACCTGTGACCCTGTACGCTGTTACCCGTGAGACACCCGGTACGCTGTGACCCGGACACTGTTACCCGTACGCTGTTACCCGTAGACACCGTGACCCTGGTACGCTGTTACCCGTAGACACTGTTACCCGTAGACACCGGTACGCTGTTACCCGTAGACACCGTGACCCGATACGCTGTTACCCGTAGACACCGTGACCCGTTACCCTGGCACGCTGTTACCCGTAGACACCGTGACCCGGTGCGCTGTTACCCGTGAGACACGTGACCCGGACCCGTGACACGCTGTTACCCGTAGACACGCGTGACCCCCTGTTACGCTGTTACCCGTAGACACCCCGTGACCCGGTACGCTGTTACCCGTGAGACACCGTTACCCTGGTACGCTGTTACCCGTGTTAGACACTGTTACCCGGTTACCCGAGACACCTTGACCCGCTGTTACCCATAGACACTGTTGAGACACGTTACCCGGTACGCTGTTATGCGCTGTTACCCGTAGACACCGTTACCCCCGGTATGCGCTGTTACCCGTAGACACGTTACTGTTACCCGGTAGACACGTGACCCGCTGTTACCCGTGAGACACCGATACCCCGGTACGCTGTTACCCGTATGCATGTTGTTACCCGAGACACCGTGACGGCCTGTTACCCGTAGACACACCTGTTACCCCAGACACCGTTACCCTGGTACGCTGTTACCCGCTGACACCGTTACCCGGTATCCTGTTACCCGTGACACCGCGGTATGCTGTTACCCGTAGACACCGTTACCCGGTACGCTGTTACCCGTAGACACCGTTACCCGGTACGCTGTTACCCGTGAGACACCGTTGACCCGGTATGCTGCTGTTACCCGTACGCTGACGCTGTTACCCGGTACGCTGTTACCCGTGACACCGTGACCCGGTATCCTGTTACCCGTAGACACCGTTACCCCGGTACGCTGCTACCCGTAGACACCGTGACCCCGGTATGCTGTTACCCGTAGACACCGTTACCCGGTACGCTGTTACCCGTAGACACTGTTACCCCCCGCTGTACGCTGTTACCCCGGTACGCTGTTACCCGTAGACACCGTTACCCCGGTACGCTGCCACCCGTAGACAATGTGAACCAAAGTTGCTGACAGAGTGTGTGTGTGCGTGGCTGTGTGTTTGTGTGTGTTCCTGCAGCACCTGCGAAGGCTGAACAACTTTAACTCGTACCTGGCCATCCTGTCAGCGCTAGACTCTGCCCCCCTGCGACGCCTAGACTGGCAGAAAAACACAGCTGAGGTCTGAGTCTTTTCAATATAAGATAATAAGAATAATAAGAATAATTCATCTTAAATATAATCATGAGTCTTGTGTTTGTCTTTTAGGCTCTAGAGGAGTACAGCTCTTTGATTGACAGCTCATCATCATTTAGAGCCTACAGAGCAGCTCTGGCTGAGGTGGAACCTCCCTGTATACCCTACCTGTACGTTAATACCCTCTATACTTTACTATATATACCCTACCTGTACGTTAATACCCTCAATACCTTACTATATATACACTACCTGTACGTTAATACCCTCTATACCTTACTATATATACCCTACCTGTACGTTAATACCCTCTATACCCCACTATATATGTCTCTCTCTAACCTGTCTGTCTGTTCAGGGGGTTGATCCTTCAGGACTTGACCTTCGTCCACCTGGGGAATCCTGACACGTTGATGACATCACAGGGATCAAAGGTCAACTTCTCTAAACGCTGGCAGCAGTTCAACATCCTGGACCCTCTGAGGAGCTCCCAGCAAGTGTCAGTCACCTGTAGTATTACTACTACAGTTATAATAAGCAGTATTACAGTATGTCCTCATCAGTTTTCACTTTCTGAAGTAATACCTGCATGTCTCTCTCTCTCTGCAGTACTTACACTCTGCAGCCTAATGATGACATCATATCGTTCTTTAATGACTTCAGCGATCACCTGGCTGAGGAAGCATTGTGGGAACTCTCGCTGAGACTCCGCCCACGAAATGCCCCACGAGCCAATCAGAGATGACAGACCACACAGACTAAACCTGTGCTAACCTGGGACGTCACAAGGCTAACCTGTGGATATTGAGAATTGCGGTGGCTAAACCTGAAACCTGAAATAAACCGGTACTGAACTGGATTAGACTGGTGCTCATGTGTCAAAGGAAGAAGGATGTTCACATACTGGGCTAATCACGGCTAACATGTGCTCATATGGACTATTCCTGCAACAACCGGCAATAACCAGAACCGTTGTAGCCATTTTGAAGTGCATAGGCAAGCTGAGGTTAGCCGGGAGCTAATTGGAGTTAGCCAGGTGTTAGCACCAGTCAAGTGTTGAACAAGATTAGCCTGGAGCTATCAGGGGTTAGCCAGGTGTTAGCCAAGATTAGCCTGGAGCTATCAGGGGTTAGCCAGGTGTTAGCCAAGATTAGCCTGGAGCTAGCTGGGGTTAGCCAGGTGTTAGCCAAGATTAGCCTGGAGCTAGCCGGGGTTAGCCAGGTGTTAGCGTGGTGCCTCTTCCTGTGTCTTACCTGTTTGTAATTATTCACATCAATATTTCAATAAACATCACTGCTCACCTGTGGATTAATAATCTGCCTTTAAAGTTAATAAATAAATGTAGCTCAGTAATTACACAGGTAAAGTACAAGTACCTCATTACTGTACTGCGGTATGTGAGTAAATGTACTCAGTGACATCAGTGTTTATATCATCAATACTTTAATCGAACATTTATATATCAAACTGGTGTTTGTATGGACCCGTCTCTCACCCAGTGCATGCTGGGACAGAATCCAGCACCCTTCAGGATGAAAGGGGCTGTGAACATAGATGAATGCATGAAGGGGGCTGTGAACATAGATGAACAGATGAAAGGGGCTGTGAACATAGATGAATGGATGAAGGGGGCTGTGAACATAGATGAACAGATGAAAGGGGCTGTGAACATAGATGAACAGATGAAAGGGGCTGTGAACATAGATGAACGGATGAAAGGGGCTGTGAACATAGATGAACAGATGAAAGGGGCTGTGAACATAGATGAATGGATGAAGGGGGCTGTGAACATAGATGAACAGATGAAAGGGGCTGTGAACATAGATGAACGGATGAAAGGGGCTGTGAACATAGATGAACAGATGAAAGGGGCTGTGAACATAGATGAACAGATGAAAGGGGCTGTGAACATAGATGAATGGATGAAGGGGGCTGTGAACATAGATGAATGCATGAAGGGGGCTGTGAACATAGATGAATGGATGAAGGGGGCTGTGAACATAGATGAACAGATGAAAGGGGCTGTGAACATAGATGAATGGATGAAGGGGGCTGTGAACATAGATGAATGGATGAAGGGGGCTGTGAACATAGATGAACAGATGAAAGGGGCTGTGAACATAGATGAACGGATGAAAGGGGCTGTGAACAGATGAACAGATGAAGGGGGCTGTGAACATAGATGAACAGATGAAAGGGGCTGTGAACATAGATGAACAGATGAAAGGGGCTGTGAACATAGATGAACGGATGAAAGGGGCTGTGAACATAGATGAACAGATGAAAGGGGCTGTGAACATAGATGAATGGATGAAGGGGGCTGTGAACATAGATGAACAGATGAAAGGGGCTGTGAACATAGATGAACGGATGAAAGGGGCTGTGAACATAGATGAACAGATGAAAGGGGCTGTGAACATAGATGAACAGATGAAAGGGGCTGTGAACATAGATGAATGGATGATGAAAGGGGCTGTGAACATAGATGAATGAACATAGATGAAGGGGGCTGTGAACATAGATGAATGGATGAAGGGGGCTGTGAACATAGATGAATGGATGAAAGGGGCTGTGAACATAGATGAACAGATGAAAGGGGCTGTGAACATAGATGAAGATGAATGGATGAGATGGGGGCTGTGAACATAGATGAACAGATGAAAGGGGCTGTGAACATAGATGAACGGATGAAAGGGGCTGTGAACATAGATGAACAGATGAAAGGGGCTGTGAACATAGATGAATGGATGAAGGGGGCTGTGAACATAGATGAACAGATGAAAGGGGCTGTGAACATAGATGAACAGATGAAAGGGGCTGTGAACATAGATGAATGGATGAAGGGGGCTGTGAACATAGATGAATGGATGAAGGGGGCTGTGAACATAGATGAACAGATGAAAGGGGCTGTGAACATAGATGAATGGATGAAAGGGGCTGTGAACATAGATGAATGGATGAAAGGGGCTGTGAACATAGATGAATGGATGAAAGGGGCTGTGAACATAGATGAATGGATGAAAGGGGCTGTGAACATAGATGAATGGATGAAGGGGGCTGTGAACATAGATGAATGGATGAAGGAACATAGATGGATGTGAACATAGATGAATGGATGATGAATGGGGGCTGTGAACATAGATGAATGGATGAAAGGGGCTGTGAACATAGATGAATGGATGAAGGGGGCTGTGAACATAGATGAATGGATGAAAGGGGCTGTGAACATAGATGAATGGATGAAAGGGGCTGTGAACATAGATGAATGGATGAAGGGGGCTGTGAACATAGATAGATGAATGAACATAGATGAATGGATGAAGGGGGCTGTGAACATAGATGAATGGATGAAAGGGGCTGTGAACATAGATGAATGGATGAAAGGGGCTGTGAACATAGATGAATGGATGAAAGGGGCTGTGAACATAGATGAATGGATGAAAGGGGCTGTGAACATAGATAGATGAATGAACATAGATGAAATGGGGCTGTGAACATAGATGAATGGATGAAAGGGGCTGTGAACATAGATGAATGGATGAAAGGGGCTGTGAACATAGATGAATGGATGAAAGGGGCTGTGAACATAGATGAATGGATGAAGGGGGCTGTGAACATAGATGAATGGATGAAAGGGGCTGTGAACATAGATGAATGGATGAAAGGGGCTGTGAACATAGATGAATGGATGAAAGGGGCTGTGAACATAGATGAATGGATGAAAGGGGCTGTGAACATAGATGAATGGATGAAGGGGCTGTGAACATAGATGAATGGATGAAAGGGGCTGTGAACATAGATGAATGGATGAAGGGGGCTGTGAACATAGATGAATGGATGAAAGGGGCTGTGAACATAGATGAATGGATGAAGGGGGCTGTGAACATAGATGAATGGATGAAGGGGGCTGTGAACATAGATGAATGGATGAAGGGGGGCATAGATGAATGGATGAACATAGATGAATGGATGAAAGGGGCTGTGAACATAGATGAATGGATGAAAGGGGCTGTGAACATAGATGAATGGATGAATGAACATAGATGAATGGATGAAGGGGGCTGTGAACATAGATGAATGGATGAAAGGGGCTGTGAACATAGATGAATGGATGAAAGGGGCTGTGAACATAGATGAATGGATGAAAGGGGCTGTGAACATAGATGAATGGATGAAAGGGGCTGTGAACATAGATGAATGGATGAAAGGGGCTGTGAACATAGATGAATGGATGAAAGGGGCTGTGAACATAGATGAATGGATGAAGGGGCCTGTGAACTTCTTCTCTTCTTCATCTGCCATTAAGAAACTGCTAAATATTAATAATAAACTGAATCTGTTTTGGAGAAAATAAAAATATGAAATACAGGTAAAAAGAAACGTGATCATAAAATACAACAATTCAATGTGTTAAATATGATGTTAAAGTAGATTTAAACATATTAACGAGGAATAAAACACAAATAAACATTATGAGTGAGCAGACAGCACCAATCAACCACAGAGACATCGATCTGTTCAGTGAGCAGACAGCACCAATCAACCACAGAGACATCGATCTGTTCAGTGAGCAGACAGCACCAATCAACCACAGAGACATCGATCTGTTCAGTGAGCAGACAGCACCAATCAACCACAGAGACCAATCAATCCACAGAGACATCGATCTGTTCAGTGAGCAGACAGCACCAATCAACCACAGAGACATCGATCTGTTCAGTGAGCAGACAGCACCAATCACACACAGAGACATCGAGCTCCACAGACACCGGGAGGCGGACAGAGGAGGTCCCGGAGGATGGTGTGTTTAACGTTAACGCAGTGACGTCACCAGGTGAGTTTACGGTCGCAGGAATGTGACGGTGTGTCCTCTCTGTCTCTGTACGGTGTGTCCTCTCTGTCTCTGTACGGTGTGTCCTCTCTGTCTCTATACGGTGTGTCCTCTCTGTCTCTATACGGTGTGTCCTCTCTGTCTCTGTGTGTGTCCTCTGTCTCTATACGGTGTGTCCTCTCTGTCTCTGTACGGTGTGTCCTCTCTGTCCTCTCCTTATACCCTCACATCCTCTGTCCTTGTCCTCTGTCCTTACACCCTCACATCCTCTGTCCTTACACCCTCACATCCTCTGTCCTTACACCCTCACATCCTCTGTCCTTACACATCCCTCCACCCTCATCCTCTGTCCTTAGACCCTCACATCCTCTGTCCTTAGACCCTCACATCCTCTGTCCTTACCCTCACCCTCACATCCTCTGTCCTTAGACCCTCACATCCTCTGTCCTTACACCCTCACATCCTCTGTCCTTACACCCTCACATCCTCTGTCCTTAGACCCTCACATCCTCTGTCCTTAGACCCTCACATCCTCTGTCCTTAGACCCTCACATCCTCTGTCCTTAGACCCTCACCTCCTCTGTCCTTACACTCCCTGTCCACATCCTCTGTCCTTACACCCTCACATCCTCTGTCCTTAGACCCTCACATCCTCTGTCCTTACACCCTCACATCCTCTGTCCTTACACCCTCACATCCTCTGTCCTTAGACCCTCACATCCTCTGTCCTTAGACCCTCACCTCCTCTGTCCTTCACATCCTCTGTCCTTAGACCCTCACCTCCTCTGTCCTTAGACCCTCACATCCTCTGTCCTTAGACCTCACATCCTCTGTCCTTCCTTAGACCCTCACATCCTCTGTCCTTACACCCTCACCCCTCTGTCCTTAGACCCTCACATCCTCTGTCCTTACACCCTCACATCCTCTGTCCTTAGACCCTCACCTCCTCTGTCCTTAGACCCTCACCTGTCTGTCTCACCTGTCTGTCTCAGGTGTCAGTGATGCAGCTCCCCCTGGTGGTGACGGCTCAGGTGGACCTGGTCCTGCTGCTGGTCTCCCTGCTGTCCTTCTGGACCCGACTGAGCCACCTGAGCTACCCCAACGCTGTGGTGTAAGTTTGTTTTGTTCAGCTGGTGGTCCTCCGTCACTCAGCCTCCACCCTGTGGTGTAGGTTTGTTTTGTTCAGCTGGTGGTCCCTGATGTTGTCTCCTGTTTAAAGGTTTGATGAGGTGTACTACGGTCAGTTTGTGTCCCTCTACATGAAGAGAGTGTTCTTCATCGATGACAGCGGGCCGCCGCTCGGTCACATGATCCTGGCCCTCGGAGGTCAGTTACCATGACAACCACTAAACCTACCTGATGCTCCCTGCGTGTCAGACTCCTGTGTGATGATGTCATTGATGTGTTTGTTGCAGCGTACCTGGGAGGATTTGATGGGAACTTTGTGTGGAACAGAATCGGAGCAGGTAGGAACACCAGTAACTGTAACACCACCCGCCACTTCAAACCAGTTTAAACCAGTTTAGACCGGTTTAAACTGGAGTATCCCAGCAGTGTGAGTGTGTTTGTTTTGCTCCACAGAGTATCCCAGCAGTGTGAGTGTGTTTGTTTCGTTCCACAGAGTATCCCAGCAGTGTGAGTGTGTGGACTCTGCGGTTGCTGCCGGCTGTGTGTGGAGCTCTCTGTGTTCCTCTGGTTTACCTGTTGACTCTGGAGCTGAGGTTCTCTCACCTGGCGGCTCTGGGAGCTGCAGCGCTGCTGCTGCTGGGTGAGACTCCGCCTCCAGCCACATCCCATAAACAACATGAATATGGAGGACAGAGTAGATGTGGGGCGTTCAGGGACTGACAGGACTGTGGTGCGTTCAGGGCCTGACAGGACTGTGGTGCGTTCAGGGCCTGACAGGACTGTGGTGCGTTCAGGGACTGACAGGACTGTGGTGCGTTCAGGGCCTGACAGGACTGTGGTGCGTTCAGGGACTGACAGGACTGTGGTGCGTTCAGGGACTGACAGGACTGTGGTGCGTTCAGGGACTGACAGGACTGTGGTGCGTTCAGGGCCTGACAGGACTGTGGTGCGTTCAGGGCCTGACAGGACTGTGGTGCGTTCAGGGCCTGACAGGACCGAGGTGCGTTCAGGGACTGACAGGACCGCGGTGCGTTCAGGGACTGACAGGACCGCGGTGCGTTCAGGGACTGACAGGACCGCGGTGCGTTCAGGGCCTGACAGGACTGAGGTGCGTTCAGGGCCTGACATGCCTGCGGTGCGTTCATGAACCGGTGTGATGCTGTTTTCCAGAGAACTCTCTGATCGTTCAGTCCCGTTTCATGCTGCTGGAGTCTCTCCTCATCTTCTTCGTGCTGCTCGCCTTCTTCTCCTACCTGAGGTTCCACAACGCTGCCGACAGGTGAGACTCACCTTCAGTCTGACTCACTGACACACAACACAGGTCATGTGACTCCACTGTGACCTTTGACCCCTCAGCTGCTTCAGATACGGATGGCTGCTTCTCTCTGGAGCTTCATGTGCAGCAGCGGTCGGGTGAGTCAGTGTGTGTGTGTGTGTTAATGTGTGTGTGTGTGTGTGTTAATGTGTTAATGTGTGTGTGTGTGTGTGTGTGTTAATGTGTGTGTGTGTGTGTGTGTGTGTGTGTGTGTGTTAATGTGTGTGTGTGTGTGTGTGTGTTAATGTGTGTGTGTGTGTTGTGTGTGTGTGTGTGTGTGTGTTAATGTGTGTGTGTGTTAATGTGTGTGTGTGTGTGTGTGTGTGTGTGTGTGTGATGTGTTAATGTGTGTGTGTGTGTGTGTTAATGTGTGTGTGTCAGGGTGAAGTACATGGGTGTGTTCTCCTACCTGCTGCTGGTGGGCGTGGCCTCTCTGCACACCTGGAACCTGATTGGAGAGCGAACTGTCAGCCATGTGAGTCCAGATCAATGTTCTGATCACACATCAATGTATTGATGCTTTCAGCTCATTAATATGCAAACCTGATCATTACCCTAAATAATGTAACGGTGGTGATGTCATCAGACAGACACTGAAATTAACGTGTTTACAGTTAAGAGTGTGTGTGTGTGTGTGTGTGTGTGTGTGTGTGTGTGTGTGTGTGTGTGTGTGTGTGTGTGAGCAGCTGAGTGTGTGTGTGCAGTGTGTGTGTCGGGTTGTGTGTCTCTTGGTGCTTCCGGTCCTCCTCTATGTGTTCTGGTTCTACGTCCACCTGACTCTCCTGAACCGCAGCGGACCACATGACCAACTGATGAGCTCCGCCTTCCAGGCCAGTCTGGACACGCCATTGGCCAGGGGCCAGCCGCTGCAGCACCCGCCCCGTGGACGGGTGGTGGAAGGAAGGTACCTCCCCCTCCACCCAGCTGCACTAGAGGGAACATCAACCGGGCCCAGGAAATCAAGAAGATTGAGGGCACCTGGGGAACGAGGAGAGAGGAGCTTTAAGGGCGGGAGAGAGGAAGAGAGAGAGAGAGCACATGGCTGGAAGGAGCGCGGAAAGCACATGTGGACTGGAGGACTGCCAAAAGGAGAGGACAGAACCCGACGAGGAAGGGCTGGACCAGGAGGACCCGCGCCCTTATTCCCGATTACGGAAGAACCTTAGTTTGTATAAGATTTCCCTTTTTGTGATTCCCGATTACGGAAGAACCTTAGTTTGTATAAGATTTCCCTTTTTGTGATTCCCGATTACGGAAGAACCTTAGTTTGTATAAGATTTCCCTTTTTGTGATTCCCGATTACGGAAGAACCTTAGTTTGTATAAGATTTCCCTTTTTGTTATTCCCGATTACGGAAGAACCTTAGTTTGTATATGATTTCCCTTTTTGTGACCGGACTCCCAATAAAACCCGTTGCACCGCAACCCTGCTTCTTTCCTTAATTCCCGAATCCCCGCCGCCGACGAAGGGGGTTGCCACAGTGGTGGAGAACGCGGGCAACGCGATCCCTGGACTTAAACACAACCCAGACCACGATGGAGCACGCCGACCAACCCGCCACGAGGGACGAGGAGATAGACATCCTACGGAGATGTATGGTCCGAATGGCCGAGCAGCTCGCTCGGGGTCCTGCATCCGCCGCCCCCACGAAGAGGCTTACCAAGATGGGACCGGACGACGACGTAGAGGCGTACCTTGAGGTGTTCGAGCGGACCGCGGACCGTGAACAATGGCCAGCGGACCAGTGGGGCCACATCCTAGCGCCCTTCCTGACCGGGGAAGCTCAGCGCGCCTACCGGGATCTCCACCCCCAAGAGGCGGGGCATTACCCGACGCTCAAGCGGGCCATCCTCGCCCATTATGGACACAGCCTCCCCGCCCAGGCGCAGCGCTACCACGACTGGAGCTACGAACCGCTCGGCTCAGTGAGAAGCCAGATTTCCCAACTCGTCCGGCTGGCCGAGCGGTGGCTCGTAGAAGGCGACGGCCCCCCTCTGCTGGATCGGCTCGTCATAGACCGCTGCATCCGATCTCTTCCCCCGGCGCCAAACGCTGGGCCTCCGGGAACCAGCCCCGAACGGTGAACGATCTCGTGGAGCTCCTCGAGAACCATCAAGTAACCCAGCGGCTTTGCGGAGGAACAGCCCCGCCTCCCGGAGGGGGAGCCGCGGACCGAGCGACGCGGACGGAGGACAGAGACCCCGCGCTCCCAGACACCGGTCGTCCGAGGCCCCGCCTACCCGGCTCAAACACCGTGGCCCGCAGAGGCCCCGCCCCCCCGACTCCGAGAGAGAAGTGGAGGTGCTACACCTGCGGCCAGGAGGGCCACCTGGCCCGCCACTGTCCCGGCGCAGGGGACGTGTCAATGCCCACGGCCAGTCCGTCCGACCAGAGGGGAGGAGCCTGCCTCCGCACCACCTGCTGGTCACACGAGAGGACCGTCTCGCCGAGCCTGCCGGTACGGGTGGGACGGCGCGACACCCATGCCCTCCTGGACTCAGGGAGCGTGGTCACCTTGATCCGGCCCGACTTAGCCTGTGGAACGCCCGGGCAGGACGTGGAGGTGGGCTGCATCCACGGACAGACGGAAACATACCCCACCAACCACATCACAGTACAAACCCCGAAGGGGACCTTCACGGTCCAGGCCGGGGTAGTGCCCAACCTACCCATGCCCCTGTTAATTGGACGCGACTGTCCCATCTTTGGACGACTGTTGGGGCGGAGCTTCGCCCACCCAGACCCCAACATCCAAGGACGAGACCGCGCCAGCTACGAAGCCGACCCGTCTATATGGCAGGCCAACCCCCGCCATCCCCGACTGACTCCGACGAGCCTCCGCAGAGACCCGCGAGAGAGGTAGGACGCCGGCCTCACGCCTCGTCCACGGAATCCCTTCCCCCGGGGACACCGGGCACGATGACTGCCTCCGAGCCGATACCCCCACCAGAGGAGAGTGAGAGCCCACCCCTCATCGACTTCTCCGACCTCCCCCTGGCCGTTGAGGGGCGAGCGGACAGGGGCGGACGGTTCGCCACCGCCCAGCTGGAGGATGACTCCTTAAGACCCGCCTGGGGACACGTGCAAACCCACGAGGGACTATCACGGGACTCGGTGAGTCGCCGGCAGTACCCACATTACAGCACACGGGGAGGGTTACTGTATAGGGTAAGTCAGAGGGGGAGAGGAGGTGGAACAGCTGATCGTTCCACGGTCCTATGTTAGCAAGGTGTTGTACATGGCCCACTCACACCTCCTAGGGGCTCATCTGGGGATGGATAAGACCAGGGACCGGGTGTTAGATAGATTTTATTGGCCAGGGGTAAAGAAAGACATAGAGGACTACTGCCGAGCCTGCCCCGAGTGCCAACGTACCGCCCCTAGACCGTCCGTACGGAATCCCCTCATACCCATGCCCCTGATCGAGGCCGGGCCCAGGAAATCAAGAAGATTGAGGGCACCTGGGGAACGAGGAGAGAGGAGCTTTAAGGGCGGGAGAGAGGAAGAGAGAGAGAGAGCACATGGCTGGAAGGAGCGCGGAAAGCACATGTGGACTGGAGGACTGCCAAAAGGAGAGGACAGAACCCGACGAGGAAGGGCTGGACCAGGAGGACCCGCGCCCTTATTCCCGATTACGGAAGAACCTTAGTTTGTATAAGATTTCCCTTTTTGTTATTCCCGATTACGGAAGAACCTTAGTTTGTATAAGATTTCCCTTTTTGTGATTCCCGATTACGGAAGAACCTTAGTTTGTATAAGATTTCCCTTTTTGTTATTCCCGATTACGGAAGAACCTTAGTTTGTATAAGATTTCCCTTTTTGTTATTCCCGATTACGGAAGAACCTTAGTTTGTAGATGATTTCCCTTTTTGTGACCGGACTCCCAATAAAACCCGTTGCACCGCAACCCTGCTTCTTTCCTTAATTCCCGAATCCCCGCCGCCGACGAAGGGGTTGCCACAACACATATATACACATATATACACACACAATAACACACACACATATACACACATATATATACACATATATATACACACACATATATACATACAAATACACACTTAAATAAATATATAAACATAAACATATATGTACATTTAAATGTATATATTTATATTGATTGATTGATTGATTGATTGATTGATTGATTGATTGATTGATTGATTGATTTCAGGGCGGTCTCTCCAGAATCACTCAGGGTCAGCCTCTGGAAGTCGCTTACGGCAGTCAGGTGACTTTGAGAAGCTCCGCCTCCCAGCCAATCCCCTGCTGGCTCCACTCGCACAAAGCAAACTACCCAGTCAGGTGCTGCCAGCTCGCACCGTCACAGCGGCCAATCAGAGAGCTGCATGTTCAAGTTTGACTAACAGGACTTCCTGTTTCCTGTCCAGGTATGAAAATGGGCGGGGCAGCTCTCACCAGCAGCAGGTCACCTGTTACCCCTTCAAAGACGTCAACAACTGGTGGATCGTCAAATACCCCGGCAGGTGGGTCCCTGTCTGTCCCCGTCTGTCCCCGGGCATGCTGGGACATGTAGTCCCTGTCTAAGCTGTCTGTCTCTCCGTCCACAGACAGGAGCTGGTGGTCAGCAGTCCTCCTCGTCCTGTCCGTCACGGTGACATCATCCAGCTGGTCCATGGGATGACCTCACGCTTCCTCAACAGGTAACCGCTCACCTGACCGTGGTGCGTTCAAGGACAGTCCAACAGTCAGCCAACATTACCCATGAGCCTCGGCTGCAGCTCAACAGTCTCTTTCTAGATGAGCTGGGTGGCGGCAGGAGGCGGAGTCAAAACACTGAGCCTTCAGAGGACAAACAGGAAGGACCTGATCTGTAGGCCACTTGTAGTTTGTAGGCCTGGCTCAGAGAGTTTCTAGTGTAACCATGGAGACGTTCCTTCTATTCTATTCTACAGCTCAGAGATCACTTTGATCCTCTAGAACAAACAGCCAATCAGCTCTCAGATCAGGAGACAGCCGGGCATTTCCCATCATGCACTGGCTCTATCCCGCGGCGCCTCGTTTCCTGAGGTCATCGTTGACCGCGCGTTCACGAGGTCACAGTCGGGATCGAGTCGCAGATCTACCCAGCATGCATTGTGCTGCGATCGCCAGCCGGCTCATCTCAAACGAGCTCACTGACAGCTGCAGAAGCTCTGTGATTGGCTGTTTGTCAGTGAAATGCATCCTGGGAGTCGTTTTGTTCCATCAACACTGAACAGGAGAACATGAAGTCTGACACTTTGACTTTATTATTATTAATTTACTAAGTATTTGATGGACGTCTGTATGTTTCTACACACTGTGTGTGTGTGTGTGTGTGTGTGTGTGTGTGTGTGTGTGTGTGTGTGTGTGTGTGTGTGTGTGTGTGTGTGTGTGTGTGTGTGTGTGTGTGTGTGTGTGTGTAGTCATGATGTAGCAGCTCCCATGAGCCCTCACTCTCAGGAAGTGTCGGGTTACATCGACTTCAACGTTTCCATGGCAGCACAGAACCTGTGGAGAGTGGTGAGAACACCTACACACACTTTACTATATATTTATATATAATATATATAAATATATATTATATGTATATATATATATAAATATATATAATATATATATATAAATATATATTATATGTATATATAAATATATATATATAAATATATATATAATATATATAAATATATATATAATATATATAAATATATATTATATGTGTATATATATATATATTTATATATAAATATATATATATATATAAATATATATAAATATATATTATATGTATATATATATATATTTAGATATAAATATATATATATATTTATATATAAATATATATATATATTATATGTAAACTGTTTAACTTCCTGTCTCCTTGCAGGACATCTCTAACAGGGAGGCGGAGTCAGAGTCCTGGAAGACGATCCTGTCTGAGGTTCGATTGGTCCACGTCAACACATCAGCTGTCCTCAAGGTACTGACAGGAAGTGACCTCATACGACAGAACTGTTTCCTCTGACCGTACATGTGATGATGTGATGTGTGTGTGTGTGTGTGTGTGTGTGTGTGTGTGTGTGTGTGTGTGTGTGTGTGTGTGTGTGTGTGTGTGTGTGTGTGTGTGTGTGTGTGTGTGTGTGTGTGTGTGTGTCTGTGTGTCTGTGTCTCTGTCTGTCTGTGTCTGTGTCTGTGTGTGTGTGTGTGTGTGTCTGTGTGTGTCTGTGTGTGTCTGTGTGTCTGTGTGTGTAGCTGAGTGGTGTGTCTCTTCCAGACTGGGGTTTCCGTCAGTTGGAGGTCGTTGCAGAGAAACTCTTTAAAGCTCACAGCAGCAGTTTGGGCTGGACCGTGGAGGAGCACCGCTATGGAACCAGTACGACCTCTGACCTCTGACCCCAACACTAAACATGACCAGATTACATTATCTTTAAATACCGTTGTTGTTGGTACGTTTAAGGACAGTCCGACATCTGGTGTTTGATTTAATTATGTGTGTGTGTGTGTAGGTCAGGAGCAGAAGGAGAGGGAGGCGGAGCTTCATTCTCCGACTCATATTGACGTCGACAGAAAGATTTCCTTCTGGGCTAAATTTTTCGAGCTTCAGGTTTGAGAGTGAACGCATCATCATGTCATCATCCAATCAGAAGACTTCTTAATCGCTGTGATTTATTAAACGTGTGTTTGAACGTGAGCCTGAAGGCGACGCGGTTCTCACAGTGATGATGTCACGTTCCGTTGTCATGACAGTGGAAGATGCTGACGGTGAAACAGGAAGACTCTGAACACAAATACAGCTCCTCCCCCCTGGAGTGGGTCACCATGGAAACCAACATCGCATACTGGCTGCACTCCTCCACCAACGTAACACACACACACACACACACACACACACACACACACACACACACACACACACACACACACACACACACACACACACACACACGCTCTCTTGTTCTGTCCTGTGATTGGCTGTCTCTGTGTCTCAGGCTCAGATCCATCTGATTGGTAACCCGGTGTCGTGGGGCGTGGCCAACCTCAGCCTGCTGGCCTATCAGCTGCTGGCAACCGTCTACCTGCTGAGGAGGAGGCGGGGCCTCAGAGACCTACCTGATGGTACACACACCTGGAGACACACACACACACACACACACACACACACACACACACACACACACACACAGTCACTCACACACACAACTATTTACTATGTCAGAAGTACCAGGATGTTGTACTTCGTTCTGCAGGATGAAGCCAGCATGCTTTTCTATTCTGACCCACAATCCTTTGCAGAATAGATGAGCCAGAGGGTCAAAGGTCACCGTGTTGAGTGTGTATATGAACGTACTTTATGTAAAAAGAGAACGAGGAAGTTACAGAACTAAGATGTTTCTCTGTTTATCTCTTCACGTTTTAATCATAATACAATGTGTGTGTGTGTGTGTGTGTGTGTGTGTGTGTGTGTGTGTGTGTGTGTGTGTGTGTGTGTGTGTGTGTGTGTGTGTGTGTGTGTGTGTGTGTGTGTGTCTCCAGGTGTGTGGGGTCTCCAGGTGTGTGGGGTCAGTTTGTGTGTCTGGGATGTGTGTGTGTTGGTGGTTGGTTGGTGAACTTTGTTCCGTTTCTCCTGATGGAGAAAACTCTCTTCCTGTATCACTACCTGCCGGCTCTCTGCTACCTCCACCTGCTGAGCCCCGCCCTGCTGGAGCACACACACACCCACCTGCTCAGGTACACACACACACACACACACACACACACACACACACACACACACACACACACACACACACTGTATATTCGGTAACGTTGATATGTGTGTGTGTCTCTGCAGCAGAGCGACACACCGCCGTGCGCTGTGTGTGTGCGTGTTGGCCGTGTTGACGTCCGTCTTCCTGTCGTACCGAACCTTCAGCCCGCTGACCTACGGGAGACCAGAGCTATCGGCCAATCAGCTGCAAGCTCTCAAGTGGAGAGAGTCCTGGGACATCCTGTACCGCCGCCGCTAGAGAGACAGACAGGCAGACAGACAGACAGACAGACAGACAGACAGACAGACAGACAGACAGACAGACAGACAGACAGACAGACAGACAGACAGACAGGCAGACAGACAGACAGACAGACAGACAGACAGACAGACAGACAGACAGACAGGGAGACAGGCATGATTTTCCCACAATGCACTGCACAGGGAGGAGGAGTGTGACATCACAGGCATCACTTCCTGTTTAAACAGGTTTCTTTCTGTATTCTAATTAAAACACGGTTCTTTGTTTCTACCTGATGTCATGTGGTTTATTTTAAAGATGGTGAAGGAGCACCTGTAGACCAGGACCAGGACCAGGACCTGGACTAAGGCCAAACCACCCCCCCCTAACTCACAGAGCATGAGTCCGTGGAGGTTTAGTTCTGTGTTCATGTCACCTGGTCCAGTGTTGGATGAACGTTCACCTTCAGTAACCTTCTCATTATCAGTCAGTGATCATGGGAGGTAATACTGAACAGATTGATCAAACCCTTCACTTTGTTATAACCACTCAATAGATTATTGAGTCACGGCTCATCTGGAGGGTAAAGAACCAGGAAGTAAACGATATCAGATAAACCCCACAAACATTCTCTGACGTTGTCGTGGTGACGTGATGGATGCAGCCACATTCATGTTTACGTTTAAAGTCCTCAGTCTCTGACGCTCCGTCAGGGCTCAGGTTTCAGGCCTTCGGGGGACACTGAGACCAGCAGTCTGCATCCTGGTCCATGATCACGGGCTCCAGAGTGAAACAGACACTCATTACTATACGCTATTGATCTATCAGATGTCTTCAGATTTAAAAAGAATCAGAAAACTTTATAAAGTTACGTTTTACTGTTTGATCACATTCATGTTGATTATTATTTTTATTTTGAAGCTGACTCAAACTCTGCGTCTAGTTTCTTCTACAAACACGTGATTTATGAGTGATTATGTTTTTAAACATGACAGCAGGTTCAGCCAGTGAAAACACAGAATAATTATTATTATTACAATATTATTATTATTATATTATTATATTATAATATTATTATTCACTTTAAGTGTTAAATGTTTGTGTGGAAGAATAATAATAATTATTATAATATTATATTATATTATTATTCACTTTAAGTGAATGTTTGTATAATTATAATTATTCTAAAGTTTAATTCTTTCATTCTTCAGATGGAATGACCTTTATCTGAGATGTATTATTCTTTGTTTAAAGTATTTTTCTGTTTTACTTTTATTGATTTAAATGAACCGATCGGAACCAAACAGCAGCGGAAGTGATCCGGGGACGGAGATGAAGGTCGGACCGGTGGCTGTGTTTGGTGTTTCACGTGTTCCTGACTGTAAACACCGGAATATGATGTCTATGCCGGTTCCTGGGCCAACATCTGACCCCGGGCCAGCATCTGACCCCGGGCCAGCATCTGACCCCGGGCCAGCATCTGACCCCGGGCCAGCATCTGACCCGGAAGTCCGGACGGAGAACGGTGAAGTTGTCCCGCCGCGCTGCCTGCTGGGTAATATGGTAACGACCGCGCTGCTGATTGGAGCTCCGCGGCGTGAAGACGCAGAGAGAACAGAGAGAACACAGAGAGGAGAGCAGAGAGCAGAGAGCAGAGAGCAGAGCAGACGGGAGCCGCCGAGGTCAGCAAGGTTCTCATACGACTGTTTGAGATAGCTGCTAATGTTAGCATCACAGGCTAGCTACCGAGCTCTGTGACGTCACACTACTCTGAGTGACTGTAGTACTACTACAGTTACTGCAGTAACTGTAGTAGTACTACTGCAGTAACTGTAGTAGTACTACTACAGTTACTGCAGTAACTGTAGTAGTACTACTACAGTTACTGCAGTACTACTACAGTTAATGTAGTATTACTACTAATACAGTTACTGCAGTATTACTACTAATACAGTTACTGCAGTAGTACTACAGTTAATGTAGTGTGATACTTTTAATACTACCATCCTTAATGGGTAGTAGTACTGTCACCTACTACAGTAGTAATGCAGTACTACTACTAGTACATATTTCAGTGTTTAACACAGATGTGTATTTCATCGTGTGTGTGTGTGTGTGTGTGTGTGTGTGTGTGTGTGTGTGTGTGTGTGTGTGTGTGTGTGTGTGTGTGTGTGTGTGTGTGTGTGCAGACATGTCTGTCTCTCTGTCTGCAGAGAGAGACAGGATCCAGCGACAGGTGGAGCAGCTGGAACAGAGTCTGTCTGCAACACACAGTGAACTGGAGCTGCTGAGTAGTGAGACAGGTACCTGTCTGTGTGAGGCTGAATATGAATGAATCCTTTTTAATAAAAACCTGTGGAGGAGACCAAAGTTTAGTTTAGAATGATGATTACAGAGTTAAATCAATAATCTGATGTTTCTGGAAGTACTTCTGTCTCTGAATGAAGGTTTAACTGTCTGTGGGATGGGAGTATTTCTATTCATAGTATTCAGGAGTATTTCTATTCATAGTATTCAGGAGTATTTCTATTCATAGTATCAGGAGTATTTCTATTCATAGTATTCAGGAGTATTTCTATTCATAGTATTCAGGAGTATTTCTATTCATAGTATTCAGGAGTATTTATATTCATAGTATTCAGGAGTATTTCTATTCATAGTATTCAGGAGTATTTCTATTTATAGTATTCAGGAGTATTTCTAGTATTCAGGAGTATTTCTATTCATAGTATTCAGGAGTATTTCTATTTATAGTATTCAGGAGTATTTCTATTCATAGTATTCAGGAGTATTTATATTTATAGTATTCAGGAGTATTTATATTTATAGTATAGAGTATTTATTCATAGGAGTATTTCTATTCATAGTATTCAGGAGTATTTCTATTCATAGTATTCAGGAGTATTTCTATTCATAGTATTCAGGAGTATTTCTATTCATAGTATTCAGGAGTATTTCTATTTATAGTATTCAGGAGTATTTCTATTCATAGTATTCAGGAGTATTTCTATTTATAGTATTCAGGAGTATTTCTATTCATAGTATTCAGGAGTATTTATATTTATAGTATTCAGGAGTATTTATATTTATAGTATTCAGGAGTATTTCTATTCATAGTATTCAGGAGTATTTCTATTTATAGTATTCAGGAGTATTTCTATTCATAGTATTCAGGAGTATTTATATTCATAGTATTCAGGAGTATTTATATTTATAGTACTCTGTCTGTCTGTCTGTCAGTCTGTCTGTCTCTCTGTCTGCCTGCCTGCCCGTCTGTCTACCTGCCTGCCTGTCCCTCTGCCTGTCTGTCTGTCTTACACTTATTGTAAGTCGCTTTGGATAAAAGCGTCTGCTAAATGACTGTAATGTCTGTCTGTCTCTCTAACGGTGGTCTTGTTCTCTGGTCAGATGATGAATCAGATGGTGACGACATAGAGGAGGAGAGACAGGTAACACACACAGACTGCACTCACCAGTTACCATGGTACTATTGTCTGTTGTTCTGTCAGTGGCTCTGTCTGTAGTTATGTCTATGGTTCTGTCTGTAGTTATGTATGTGTTTCTGTCTGCAGTTATGTCTGTGGTTATGTCTGTAGTTATGTCTGTGGTTGTGTCTGTGGTTCCGTCTGTGGTTATGTATGTAGTTATGTATGTGTTTCTGTCTGCAGTTCTGTCTGTGGTTATGTATGTAGTTATGTCTGTAGTTATGTCTGTAGTTATGTCTGTGGTTGTGTCTGTGGTTGTGTCTGTGGTTGTGTATGTGGTTATGTATGTGGTTATGTATGTAGTTATGTATGTGGTTATGTCTGTAGTTATATATGTGGTTCCGTCTGTGGTTGTGTCTGTGGTTATGTATGTAGTTCTGTCTGTGGTTATGTATGTAGTTATGTATGTGGTTATGTCTGCGGTTCTGTCTGTGGTTCCATCTGTGGTTATGTTTGTAGCCATGTATGTGGTTCTGTCTGTAGTTATATATGTGGTTCTGTCTGTGGTTATGTCTGTGGTTATGTATGTAGCTATGTATGTGGTTCTGTCTGTAGTTATATATGTGGTTCTGTCTGTGGTTCTGTCTGTGGTTCTGTCTGTAATGTAAATTAATCTGATATGAACATTTTAAAATGTGGATACATTAACCTTTAATGTAATATGAGACATGAACTGTGTGTGTGTGTGTGTGTGTGTGTGTGTGTGTGTGTGTGTGTGTGTGTGTGTGTGTGTGTGTGTGTGTGTGTGTGTGTGTGTGTGTGTGTGTGTGTGTGTGTGTGTGTGTGTGTGTGTGTGTGTGTTCAGTGTGCTGCAGGTCTGTTGGCTCAGAGACAGAAGATCCAGAATGAAATCCAGAACCTGGAGGAAGTTCTGGGGCAACAGAGTCCCGTCTGTGTGTCAGGTAACTGTCTGTCTGTCCCCAGTCAGGTATCTGTCTGTCTCTCTGTCTCCATTCAGGTATCTGTCTGTCTGTCTGTCCCCAGTCAGGTATCTGTCTGTCTCTCTGTCTCCATTCAGGTGTCTCCAATGAAGGTGAGACACTTAATTTATTCATGTCTGTTCTCGTTCTGTTCAGATGATGACAACTGCAGCAGCAGCAGTGAGGAGGTCAGTGGTATCTTCACTTCAGCTACAGACAGACGGGTCAATGGTATACTAACTCTGTCTGTACCTGTCTGTCTGTCTGTCTGTCTGTGTTCAGAGTGAGCTGGGCCTGTCTCCGTCAGCAGACTCATGTCTTCAGATGAACCTCGTCTACCAGCAGGTGGTTCAAGAGACCCTGGACCAGCTGGAGACACTACTGACACACAACGAGAGACAGCAGGTCAGTACCGACACACAACCACAGACAGCAGGTCAGTACTGACACACAACCACAGACAGCAGGTCAGTACTGACACACAACTAGAGACAGCAGGTCAGTACCGACACACAACCACAGACATCAGGTCAGTACTGACACACAACCACAGACATATGTTCAGTACTGACACACAACCACAGACAGCAGGTCAGTACTGACACACAACCACAGACAGCAGGTCAGTACTGACACACAACCACAGACAGCAGGTCAGTACTGACACACAACTAGAGACAGCAGGTCAGTACCGACACACAACCACAGACAGCAGGTCAGTACTGACACACAACCACATATATATGTTCAGTACTGACACACAACCACAGACAGCAGGTCAGTACTGGCACACAACCACAGACAGCAGGTCAGTACTGACACACAACCACAGACATATGTTCAGTACTGACACACAACCACAGACAGCAGGTCAGTACTGACACACAACCACAGACAGCAGGTCAGTACTGACCACCAACCACGGACACCAGGTCAGTACTAAATAAATACATTCTGTGTCTCTCTGTAGAAGGAGCTGGTGTCTCAGCTGTCTGGACCAATCAAAGAGCCCTCCAGGGAACGGCCCGCCCACCCCTCATGCCAGCAGCCAATCAACATGTACCTGGGCCGCTTCCTCAAACCGTACTTCAAGGACAAACTGACAGGACTGGTGAGACAGACAGACCGACAGACAGACAATTTTACTGTTGTCAGCTGACCAATGAGACACTCTGTTTGTCTGTCCTCAGGGTCCTCCAGCCAATCAGGAGACAAAGGAGAAGGCCAGCAGGATGACTGGTTGTCTGGACGACAAGAAACTGAAAGTAAAACGATGTAAGAATAAGAAAATACGAAAGAATATATATATAATTCTATATAAATTATATATATATATATATATATGTATATGTATGTATGTATGTATGTGTATGTATATATATATATATATATATATATATATATATATATATATATATATATATATATATATATATATATATATACATATATATATGTGTGTGTACTGAGTACACACCTTTACTCTCTGTCTGTCTGTCTGTCTGTTCAGGGGAGAGCTGGCAGAAGACTTTGTTGATCCACTCAGTGACCAGAGACAGTCTGAGGAGACTCATCCAACCTAAACTCTCCAAGTAACATTATTATTATTATTATTATTATTACAACACATCAACACATCAACACATCAACACTACAACACATCAACACTACAACACATCAACACTACAACACTACAACACATCAACACACACAACACATCAACACATACAACAACATCAACACACAACAACAACACATCAACACTCAACACACAACACTACAACACACAACACATCAACACATCAACACCACAACACTACAAACAACATACAACACACAACACTACAACAACAACATACAACACACTACAACACTACAACACTACAACACTACAACACATCAACACATCAACACTACAACACACAACACTACAACACAACAACACAACAACACTACAACACTACAACACTACAACACACAACACACAACACACAACACTACAACACACAACACTACAACACCACAACACATCAACACTACAACACTACAAACACAACACACAACAACAACATCAACACATACAACAACAACATACAACACACAACACTACAACAACACAACACAACACACAACACTACAACACATCAACACTACAACACATACAACACTACAACACATCAACACTACAACACACAACACAACAACACACAACACATCAACAACAACACTACAACAACACTACAACACTACAACACTACAACACATCAACACTACAACACATCAACACTACAACACACAACACTACAACACACAACACTACAACACTACAACACTACAACACTACAACACTACAACACATCAACACTACAACACTACAACACTACAACACATCAACACTACAACACACAACACATACAACACTACAACACTACAACACATCAACAACACATATCACACACTACAACACATCAACACATCAACAACACATCAACACATCAACACTACAACACATCAACACTACTACAACACAACAACACTACAACACTACAACACACAACACATCAACACAACAACACTACAACACAACAACACTACAACACTACAACACTACAACACTACAACACCACATACAACACACAACACACACATCAACACATCAACACAACACACAACACACAACAACACTACAACACTACAACAACAACACATCAACACACTACAACACAACTACAACACTACACACATCAACACTACAACTACAACACTACATCAACACACTACAAACACACTACAACACACAACACAACACTACAACACATCAACACTACAACACTACAACAACACTACAACACTACAACACAACAACACACAACACTACAACACTACAACACATCAACACCACAACAACACATCAACACAACAACACTACAACACAACAACACTACAACACTACATCAACACAACAACACTACAACACTACAACACATCAACACATCTACAACACATCAACACAACAACACTCTAATGACCCGTCTCACTCTCAGGGTGGACTACCTGAGTCAGAAGATGTCCGCAGCAGCAGAGACAGACAGGCAGCAGCTCAGACAGCAGATAGACGGTCTGGAGAGAGACATCGAGCTATTCAGGTACGTGTGTGTGCGTCATGTTGGGGGCGGAGCCAAAGCTAGAGGGAGAGCTGAAGGGCAGGTGTAGCAGGTGTTAGTGGGTCAGCTGACGGAGCTTCAGATCAATGAGGACGTTAAGAGGCTGATACATGTTATGAGAGAGAAAACTCCTCCTCCTCTTCATCGCTAGTGGAACATAAACATAAACACATGTTGATATCATTCATCGTCATCAATAAACGGTTCAGTCTCAGCGATCCAGTGGTCGTCATGGAGACGGGAGCTGATCAGACTCTGTTGATGAAGACATTTTGACTACATGTCAGCCGACACAGAGTGTTAAGTTGTAGCTCACAGCTAACCACGTGACCCTTCTTAGTCCCGCCCCTCAAACAAAGACCGACCAACCACAGTCTGACATCAGCCAGCTATGACTGGGGTCTGAGTGCTGTTTGGCTCTGCTCCATACTTAAGTTAGCATGTCAGTAACTTACGTTAGTAAACCATTAACTAGTGTAAGCACATCTTTAACTAGCATTAGCACATTGTTAACTCTCTGATTGGTCGGAGGGATCCTGATGTTTGACCTGTGTTTAACGTGAGACTCTCTCTGATTGGTCAGAACGATGAAGGAGAATGAGCTGGTTGGTGATCGATACGATGAACATGATTGGCAGAAAATCTCTAATATTGATGTAAGTCGAAAAAATCAACCAATCACACGTCAGACTGTAGAAACACTAGAATGACAGTGATAACTTATCCTCCTCCTCTCTCCTCTTCTTCTCTCCTCCTCCTCTTCTCTCCTCCTCCTCTCTCCTCAGTTTGAAGGGACGAGGGAGGCGGAGGACATCTGTGGCTTCTGGCAGAACTTCCTCCACCCGTCCATCAGTAAGTCAAAGTGGAGTAAAGAGGAGGTGCAGCAGCTGAAGGAGATCAGCAGGAGACATGGAGAGAGACAGTGGGAGAACATCGCTATGGAGCTGGGGGTGAGAAGGACCTGTCTGTCTGTCTGTCTCTCTCTCTGACCTGTCTCTCTCTCTGACCTGTCTCTCTCTGACCTGTCTCTCTCTCTGACCTGTCTCTCTCTGACCTGTCTCTCTCTGACCTGTCTGTCTCTCAGACGGGGAGGACAGCCTTCCTGTGTCTCCAGACGTTCCAGCGTTTTGTCTCGGACTCGTTGAAGCGTGGCGGTTGGACTCCGGATGAAGACGCTCTGCTTAGAGAGCTGGTGGACAAGATGAGGATCGGAAACTTCATCCCCTACACGCAGAGTAATGACATCACACGGTGACATCACATGGTGACATCATGGCGTGTGTGTGTCGCTAACAGCCGTCTGTCTCTCTCCACCTGTCTGTCTCTCAGTGAGTTACTTCATGGAGGGTCGAGACCCGGCTCAGCTGATCTACAGGTGGAACCAGGTTTTGGACCCGAGTCTGAAGAAAGGGTATTGGACCAAAGAGGAGGACCAGGTAGGCCGGGGGCGGGGCTTAGACAGGACACACCTGCTCTGACAAACACCTGATGTGGTTACAGTTTAATATTGATAATCAATCATCTGTATTGAGCTGTCACTCACTGAGCAATACACAACTTTAAATTGTGAAAAACAGAACCTGAACCTGTCTTTCTGTCTGTCTGTCCTCCTGTCTCTCTGTCCTTCTGTCTGTCTGTCTGTCCTCCTGTCTCTCTGTCCTTCTGTCTGTCTCTCTGTCCTCCTGTCTGTCTCTCTTTCCCCCTGTCTGTCTCTCTTTCCCCCTGTCTCTCAGCTGCTGCTGCATGCTGTGTCTCGTTTTGGAGAGAAGGACTGGTGGAAGATCCGGTTTGAGGTTCCGGGACGCACCGACTCGAGCTGCAGAGACAGGTGAGAGCTGATTGGACAACAGAAGGTGTGTGTGTCTTCAGGTGTGTTCAGACAGGAAGTGATCCGTGTGTGTGTGTGTGTGTGTGTGTGCAGGTATTACGACTGTCTGAAGGCGGAGACAAAGAGAGGACCGTTTGACCAGCAGGAGAAACAGATGCTGCTGCAGCTGGTGCAGAAACATGGAGTCGGTGAGACACAGAGTAGTCAGAGAGCGCTGAGGCTCATGGGTAATGTAGTGTTGTAGAGACACGCTCTCATCCTGACAGGTGAACCCTTTTGTTCCCTGAACACAGAAGATGGATCATTATTAGTTTAACTTCCTTCCATTGTCAGAGAACAGAGTCCAGACTGAGCCCGGCTCACGTTGAACCCGACCCCAGTGAGACCACAACGCCCTCTATGTAGATATTAATGACTTGTTAATGTGTGTGTGTGTGTGTGTGTGTGTGTGTGTGTGTGTGTGTGTGTGTGTGTGTGTGTGTGTGTGTGTGTGTGTGTGTGTGTGTGTGTGTGTGTGTGTGTGTGTGTGTGTGTGTCAGGTCGTTGGGCGAAGATCGCCGCAGAGATTCCTTATCGTTACGACGCTCAGTGTCTGAGAGAGTGGAGGAAACTGAGCAAACCATTATACGCTCCTCCTCCAAAGGTACACTCACCTGGTCTGTCATTGTCTCTCTTTGTGAAGATATATATATATATATATATATATATTATATATATATATACATATATATATTATATATATATATTATATATATATATATATTATATATATATATTATATATATATATATGACTTGAACTTGTTTTCTGTCAACAGAAAGATAGAAAGACTAGAAAGAGTTCTGGAGAACCTAAGAAGAAGACGAAGAAGAAAAAGGTCGGTCCGGTGAAGAAGAGGATCAGGAGACGACTGATGACCCTGAAGGAGGAGGAGGAGGAGAGCAGCGAGGACGAGGAGATGGTGGTGGAGTACATGGACAGTGATGAAGACGAGAAGACGAAGACAAAGGAGGAGGTGGTGGAGGTGGAGAGTATTGAGGAGGAGGTGGTGGTGGAGGGAGAGGAGGAGTACATCCTCCCCCCATGCAGGAGTGGATTCCAGCAGAAAAAGCACAATCGTTCACCTTCCTGAGCTTTCGACCGGTGGAGTTGCCTTCCTCTGGAGTCGCCCAGGATCAGGTCCCGGTCCGGTCCACCGTCCTGGGCCAGTTCGGACGCTCCGTGATCCTCGGACCAGGTCCCAGAGAGCTGCGGTGGACGGAGCGCCCCGGCAGCGGCACCATGATGATGGTGTCACCTGACCAGCTCCGAGCACACCTGCACCGCCAGGCGGACAAGTCCAGCACCCGGATCTCCGGCCCCCCGAGGAAGATCCAGACTGACAAACAGAACCCCCTGGGCCGGGTACAGGAACCGGGGCTGTTCTACGAGCTGCAGGCCGCCGTGACGCCGTGGATCGGCAACGTGCTGATCCCTACAAAGCACCGGCCGATGGCAGCCGACGCCCTGAGGGAGCGAGGAGAAACCCCCCCACTCCTCTCCACCCCCGTCTTCCTGCTCCTCCTCCAGACCATGAACGTGGACGCCATCGGCTGTAAGGAGATGATAGAGCAGAGGAAGAACCGGGTGGTGGTACTTGCACCTCCTGCTCCGAGCCCCCCCGCCCGGCCAAACACCGTTGCAGGAATCCTGCAGCAGAGGAGAGCCATGAAGGAGGAGCAGCAGGAGTTCAACCAGCAGCACAAACTGATCCTGAAGCAGCTTCAGGTGCTGCAACAACAACAGAAACAGCAACTCATGCTGCTGCAGCAACCTCCTCCTCGACAGAACCCACCCAGCATTCTTCTTCGGATGCCTCCCAACATGCCTCCTAGTATGTCACCTGTGGCCTTTCCTCATGCTGTCTTCATTCCTCATCCTGTCACACAACCTCCTCCTCCCTCCATCCGGCTCATGAACACCTCCCCTCAGGCTCCACACAGACCTCCTCCTGTGGGGGTCCTCACCTCTCTGTTACCTGGACATCCTGCTCCTCATAGTGTCCCTCCTGTCTCTGTGGTCCCACTGCCCCTGAACGCCACGTCCACCTGCTCGCCGTCTTTCCGCAAAGAATCCGTTTCTTTGACTCAGAACCTGATGGTTGCTTTGCCTCGTTCCCTTGACCATCATGGTGCTGCTGGCCCCACCACCGGCCCCTCCAAGTCAGGTCCTACCCCCTCCAAGTCAGGTCCTACCCCCTCCAAGTCTGGTCCTACCCCCTCCAAGTCTGGTCCTACCCCCTCCAAGTCTGGTTCTGCCACCAGTCCATCAAGCCTCATCTCAAAGTCCCCCAAAGGGAGGGGTCAGAAGGAGGCAGAGGATCAAGAGACTGTCAGTCAGAGTGTGGTGGTTATGGGTGGGGCATGTACAGGTGTGGGTGGGGCAAGTGACCATGTGATCAGAGAGACAGAAGAAGGAAAGAGGATTCGGAGGCCGAGTCAGAAGGCTAAAGCTCTTGAGGAAGCCACGGAGGCCAAGGTAACATGACCAATGTTAACGTTAACCATCCAAATGAATCAAAGCTCCCCAGACCTGCTTGGGGACCTCTGGTGGTCCTGGATGGACGCCCTTAGTGCACTTAGCAGTTTTTAATTGTTTTCAATTGTTTTTAAACTCTTTACATGATGTTGTTGGTCTCTGGTTCCTTTCAGGCCGGAGAAAAGAAGAAAGCTGCTTCATCTCCCCAAAAGAAAACGCAGATCCAGACCACCGTCCCTGTTCCTCCTCAGCAGGTCTGCTCTGCCCCCTTCCAGCTGGTACCTCAGACTCCTCCTTCCTCCATGACCATCCCCCCAACAGCTCCTACAGAACCTCCTCCTGCTCCTCTCAGACTGAATGTCCCTCCCGTCTCTGTGAACACGTCCCTGTTTTCCCCGAATGCCACACCTGCCTGCCTCAGTTTAGCCCCGCCCCCATCCATACGGACCAATCAGCAGCTTGCATCCTCCACTTCAAGCCTTCCTGCTCCTTTCTTCAACGATCACAACTACACTTCTTTTGATCTCCAGCTCAATCATCAGCTGACCTCTGACTCTGCCCCCAAAAAGCCTCCCAAAGCCCCGCCCAGCAGGAGGAAGCAGAGGAAGGGGGAGGAGCAGCCGAGCATGTCTAGCAGTCAGGGGGACCAATGTGTGGGTGGGACAGGTGGGACAGGTGGGACAGGTGGGACAGGTGAGGCGGCAGGTCCAGCTGTGACCCAGAAAGGAAAGAGGGTACGGAATCCGACTCAGAGAGCCAGAGCTCTGCAGGAAGCCACTCAGGCGAAGGTAAGATTTGTGTGTGGGGGGGTAATATCATCAAAGGCAATTGCCGTAAACAGAGTGATGTCATCGCACGCCGACAAAGCTCTCCTCCAATCAGTGATGTGCAAATATTTAAATGTTCTCTCAGTCTGTATCCTCCTCTCAGTTTGTCTCCTCCTCTCAGTCTGTCTCCTCCTCTCAGTTTGTCTCCTCCTCTCAGTCTGACTCCTCCTCTCAGTCTGACTCCTCCTCTCAGTCTGACTCCTCCTCTCCTCCTCTCAGTCTGACTCCTCCTCTCCTCCTCTCAGTCTGACTTCTCCTCTCAGTTTGTCTCCTCTCAGTCTGTATCCTCCTCTCATCCTCTTAGTTTGACTCCTCCTCTCAGTCTGTCTCCTCTCAGTCTGTATCCTCCTCTCATCCTCTTAGTTTGACTCATCCTCTCAGTTTGTCTCCTCTCAGTCTGTATCCTCCTCTCATCCTCTCAGTTTGTCTCCTCTCAGTCTGTATCCTCCTGACTCCTGTGATTTTTGTTTCCAGGCTGAAGCCAAGAAGAAGAGACCTTCTTCTTCTTCTCCTTGTAAGAAGCGCTGTCGTGCGTCTGGTCCTGAACAGGAAGTTGTCGTTCAGAATCCGATGCCTCAGCTTCCTGGGTTCTGTTTACTTCCCGGTCAGTCCATGTGGGTCATGACTCCTGGTGGGCTGGTCCAGCTGGCACAAGCCCCGCCCCAAGGCCTGCAGCTGGCGTTGGTACCGAGCGACCCCCTCCCAGCTCGACCCGGGAATGTTTTAAACAGTACTCGGGTGAGACCTCCTTTGCGACTCGCTGCCCGACCCCCCAGCGCCGAAAACCTCCCTGTTCTGAAGCAGCTACGCCCTCTTCCTGCCCCGCCCATCTGCCCCGGCACCTCCCCACTGCCCTCCGGCCCCCTCCAGCTTACCCCCAAACTCTTCCTGCCATACAAGGGCACGGTCAGGGTGGACCCGGCGGCACCCCTCCCCTCAGGAGGGAGGCGTTACGGTTCGACCCCTCCCTGATGTTCCTGGAGTCCCAGGAAGCGGTGTGTGATTGGCTGAGCGGTCGGGGGGTGGTGGTACCTGGAACAGCCGCCGCTCTTCCCTACCTGCCTCCCTTCGTCAGCAGTCTGAACACGCTTAGTGCGCTGCTCCGGGCCAAGGCAGCTCTGACCAAATCATCCCTGAAGCTGCTGTGTCAGGGGTCCGAACCCCAACGCCCCCAAACCAAACCCAGACCAGATAGAAGAGCCAAGACCACTTCCAGTCAGTCTCCAGACCTTCCAGACTCCACCTCTGAACATGGACCACCTCAGGACGCACCAGGTACCGTACATGAGACACCAGGTACCTGACGAACCAGGGCCCATACTTGACATACCAGGTACCTCAGGCATCAGGTACCTGACAAACCACAGTCCATACCTTACGAACCAGGTACCTCAGACAGCAGGTGGGGTACCTGACGCACCAGGTACCCCACCTGCTTCCTGTAGGCGGCGTTCTTTTCAGTCTGTTCATGATAACAATAACTTCTTCTATTTGTTGTGTAAATGTATCTATGTATGTAAACGGTGATCAATACTCCTGATTGGTTCTTTATAAATTAATACTCTGATTAAAAAATGTCATCTAAATAACTGCCCTTTAGAATATTTACAAAGAAATTTATAAATTTATAAATTATTAATATTTTACTGGGAACAAAAATAATCTCTCCTGTCCTCTGTCCTCATGTCCTTTGTCCTCATGTCCTTCATGTCCACTACAGACAGACAGCTGTTGTTTCAGCTTCTTTGCATCGTTTGTAAATCCTGATATGTAAACTTTGTTTTTTGCAGCTCCCTCCGTCAGCCCTGACCTCCTGCAGGAGGAGCAGAAGGAGGAGAAGGAGGAGGAGGAGGAGGAGGAGGAGCTTGTGGTGGTAATACGTCAGTTGGTGGCAGAGCGTTTCTCAGTTAACCCCGCCTACCAGCTGCTGAAGGCCCGCTTCCTGTCCTGCTTCACTGTCCCCGCCCTCCTGGCCACTGTGCAGCCAATCAGAGAGAAGACCGTGACCCGCCCAGCCAATGAGGAGGAGAAGGAAGAGGAGGAGGAGGAGCTGAAGAAGATCAAAGAGAGAGGCAGACAGAGGAGAGCCGAGGTGAGTTCAGCTGATGGACGAACATTATGACATCATGAAATATCATGATGTCTTTAATAACATAAACGCATAAAGTTATAGATTACTTTATTGATTTCTCTCCAGAGATCTTTGCTGCTGTGTGACGGCTCAGGAGCTCCGGCCAATCACTTCTCAGGAATCAACAGCGACACACCTGGAGAGTCTCTGTCCAGCTGAACCACAGTCCAAACCTGTAGGTCACATGTTCAGTTTCTAAAATATGACCCTCGTTTCACGTGTTGGCTGAGTTCAAAAAACGTTTACCAAAGGAAGACACTGTTGTGAGCTCTGTGCTGCGTTCAGGAACCACAGAAAAAGTGGGATAATTGCACTAAAATATGTTTCTTGTTTATTTTTTATTCAGCTTCTGTAAAGAAAATGTTCTGTAATTATGAGCTGACCATTTGTAATAAAGAGAAAGTTTATGTGAAATGAAACTGTGTGCACCGCTGTGTGTTTTTGAGGACCAGTTACTGTTAGACCTGGTCTGTGGGGACCCTGTGGATTGTGGGGACCCTGTGGATTGTGGGGACATGTTTTGGTAAAACTCATAACTTCCTGTTTGTTCTATGAAATTTTCTCTCCGACAGTTTAACTTGTGACTTTGTTCTCTTCTTCGTTGGTTTCAGTTCAGCTCAGTGTGATGTCCAGGAATCAGTGCTGTGACATCACTTCCTGTTTCATACTTCTCTAATCCTTCACTCTTCCTCTTTCTGTCCAAAATAACTCAGCTGACTATGATTTATTTAAACGGTTTAATATAAAACATTAGCAGGGTAACAAACTTTAAAGGTGCAGCTCATTTGAATGACTTTGTGTTCTGCTCAGTTTAATCCGTAATAATAATTAATTTGTTATTGATCTTCAGAAACTGATCCAGAATCAGATTTCAGGTAAACAATACGACCTGTTAAATATGTAAATGAGGTGTAGCTGTGACCTGATTGGTGGATTCAGATTAATGTCAGAGAGGGTGGAGCCAAAAACAGGAAGTGAAAGAAAGAACTTCTTCCTAAAAACCACAGAAGAAGAGAAAACTACAGAGAAACCCACAGAGAGAGAGAGACAGGTCCTGTAGTTTAATCAGACAGACAGGTGGATAGTGAAGGTGAGTATACTCTATGTGTAGTAGTAGTAGTAGTCAGTATGTACTGTGTGTGTATTCAAAAATTCAGTATGTGTATTAATACTCAGTGTTACTACAATTCAAAGTGTATGCTTTTACTCGGTGTGTACTTATACTCTACGTGTGTATAATTACTCAGTGTGTGTGTGTATGAATAGTCAGTTTGTACTAATACTCTGTGTGTATTATTATTCAGTCTTTGTGTATTAATACTCTGTGTATTTTTACTCAGAGCTTGTACTAATACTCACAGCAGGACTTATACTCAGAGTGTGTACTAATACTCAGAGTGTGTACTAATACTCAGAGTGTGTACTAATACTCAGTGATGGAGTCGGTGTGTGAGGATGACCTCTGCTGGCTGCAGCTCGATGACTTCAGGATGCTGCTCATCAAAACCATCGACCCTTCAAGAATTACTCCGTACCTCCGCCAGTGTCAGGTACTCCTCTTCCTCCTCCTCCTTTTCCCCTTCCTTCTTGTCTTCTTCCTCCCACTCCTACTCCTCTTCCTCCTCCTGCTGCTTCATACCATGCACCTCCTCCTCCTCCTGTTTCTAACTTTAGGTGTTGATGGGTTGTATTTTTTCAGGTGGTCAGTGCTGAGGATGAGGAGCAGCTCTTCAACGACCCAGCCCTCGTCATCAGGAGAAGAAAAGTTGGTAAGAAACACGTCGTCTGCAAAGAAACTGATGTTAGACTGAATTAATGGGAGTCCAGACTCCTCCAATCAGGTCCTCTTTGAGTCTCCTGAGGTCAGTCTCCTCCAATCAGGTCCTCTTTGAGTCTCCTGAGGTCAGACTCAACCAGATCACATCCATCACCTGGATAATGTGTCAGCCTGAACTGATCTTTGACCTCTGACCTTTACAGGAGCCCTGCTGGACATCCTGCAGAGGACAGGGGTCAAAGGTTACACAGCCTTCCTGGAGAGTCTGGAGCTGGATTATCCTCAACTGTACAGCCGCATCACCGGGAAGGAGCCCAACAAGACCTTCAGCATCCTCATCGGTCTGTCCACCTGTCTGTCTGTTTACCTGTCTGTCTGTCGGTCTACCTGTCTGTCGGTCTACCTGTCTGAATGTCTGTCTCTCTGTCTACCTGTCCATCTGTTTACCTGTCTAACCGACTGTCTGTCTACCTGTCTGAATGTCTGTCTCTCTGTCTACCTGTCTGTCTCCCTACCTGTCTGTCTTTCTCTCTACCTGTCTCTCTCTGCAGACACAGCGGGTGAATCCGGTCTGACTCAGTTCTTGATGTCAGAGCTCAGCCGCCTGCAGAGGGCGCTGCAGGACGAGAGGAGGCGTCGCCAGCAGGCCTGCTCCGTTGCTAAGGAACAGGTGGGCTGGTTGCTAAGGAAGGGTTCTCTGGGGACAGGTGATACTGTGTGTTTGGCGTGCCGGTTTAATGGTTGTGTCTCAGGAGGTGTGGTCTCGACAGCAGCAGCTGAAGGACCGCGAGCTGAGGAAGCTGACGGAGCGCGTGCAGAAGGTTCGGGAGGAGCGAGAGCGTCTGAGCGAGGAGGTGAAGCAGCTCCGAGACCACAACTACAGTCTGATGGCCGACATCAACACGCTGGGCCAGGAGAGGAGCAGCGCCCTGCTGGCCAACCGGGACCTGCAGATAGAGGTCAGCTGACCTCTGACCCCCAACTGACCGCCACACAGAGCTGGGTCTGACCTCTGACCTTTAACCTCATTGTGTGTGCAGGTGGAACGTCTTAAACACACCGTGCAGCGAGCTGAGAGTCAGACCCGACTGCTGAGACGCCGAACACTGAGACCGCAGCAGGAGGTAGACACATCCCACACTACTACTGACACTACTACTGACACTACTACTGACACTACTACTGACACATCCCACACTACTACTGACACTACTACTGACACATCCCGCACTACTACTGACACTACTACTGACACTACTACTGACACATCCCACACTACTACTGACACTACTACTGACACTACTGACACTACTACTGACACATCCCACACTACTACTGACACTACTACTGACACTACTACTGACACA
>NC_072461.1:29151625-29169125 GCF_027596085.1 Anoplopoma fimbria | reverse complement strand
ATTAAAACATTAGAACATTAAAACATTAGAACATTAAAACATTAGAACATTAAAACATTAAAACATTAAAACATTAAAACATTAGAACATTAAAACATTAGAACATTAAAACATTAGAACATTAAAACATTAAAACATTAGAACATTAGAATTAAAACATTAGAACATTAAAACAAGAACATTAAAACATTAGAACATTAAAACATTAGAACATTAGAACATTAGAACATTAAAACATTAGAACATTAGAACATTAATGAATAAACAGATGAGCTGGTTAAACCTGAGGCCTCTTTAAGAAGCAACACGTCACGGCGCTCTGCCGTTACCATGGCGACAGAGACACCGCTGAATGAGAACCGAGAGAACCGAGAGAACAGAGAGAACAGAGAGAACAGAGAGAACCGAGAACACAGAGAGAACCCGTAGAACCCGGAGAACCGAGAGCAGAGAGAGCAGAGAGAACAGAGAGCAGAGATGTGTGACAGCAGGCCGGTCCCCAGCGGAGACGTTTACCGTCAGCTGTTCGGGGACGGGGAGCAGGTTCATGGGTCACGTGGGGACGAGGTTCAGCAGGACTGTCACAGGTTGATGGGGTCCGAGTTCAGGACAGGTTCATGGGGGGTCACAGGTCATGGGGGGTTCATGGGGTCACAGGGTCATGGGGTCACAGGTTCATGGGGTCACAGGGTCACAGGTTCATGGGGTCACAGGTTCATGGGGTCACAGGTTCATGAGGTTCATGGGGTCATGGGGTCATGGGGTCACGGGGTCACAGGTTCATGGGGTCACGGGTTCATGGGGTCACAGGTTCATGGGGGGTTCATGGGGTCACAGGTTCATGGGGTCACAGGTTCATGGGGTCACGGGGTCACAGGTTCATGGGGTCACAGGTTCATGGGGTCACGGGGTCACGTCTCATAACAAACACAGGTCATGTGTTTGTTATGAGACGTGGAGCTGAATATTCAGACGGTTCTGATCCCACAGCTTCAGTGAGTCTGACCCAGAACCAGGAGACACTGGTCCAGTCCTGCACACTGCACCATTACAGTTACCGTCACTGGTACAGTCACTGGTACAGTCACTGGTACTGGTCACTGGTATAGTCACAGTCACTGGTACTGGTCACTGGTATAGTTACTGGTACTGGTACTGGTCACTGGTACAGTCACTGGTACTGGTCACTGGTATAGTCACAGTCACTGGTACTGGTCACTGGTATAGTAACAGTTACTGGTACTGGTCACTGGTATAGTAACAGTCACTGGTACTGGTACTGGTCACTGGTACTGGTCACTGGTATAGTAACAGTCACTGGTACTGGTACTGGTCACTGGTACTGGTCACTGGTATAGTAACAGTTACTGGTACAGTCACTGGTACTGGTCACTGGTATAGTAACAGTTACTGGTACAGTCACTGGTACTGGTCACTGGTATAGTAACAGTTACTGGTACAGTCACTGGTACTGGTCACTGGTATAGTAACAGTCACTGGTACTGGTCACTGGTACAGTCACTGGTACTGGTCACTGGTATAGTAACAGTCACTGGTACAGTCACTGGTACTGGTCATTGGTATAGTTACTGGTACTGGTACTGGTCACTGGTACAGTCACTGGTACTGGTCACTGGTATAGTAACAGTTACTGGTACAGTCACTGGTACTGGTCATTGGTATAGTTACTGGTACTGGTACTGGTCACTGGTATAGTTACTGGTACTGGTACTGGTCACTGGTATAGTAACAGTCACTGGTACTGGTCACTGGTATAGTTACTAGTACTGGTACTGGTCACTGGTATAGTAACAGTCACTGGTACTGGTACTGGTCACTGGTATAGTAACAGTCACTGGTACTGGTTCTGGTAGTGGTAGTGGTTCTGGTACTGGTCCTGAGGTTTGTGTCTAATGACTGGTTCTGGTGTGTTCTGTAGACCCAGCTGTCCAGATCCCTGAAGGCCGGACACAGAGACAGAAGGACAGCCTGTCTGTCTGCTGAGGACAGTAACACACACTGCAGTACAACCAGCAGGTAGACAGACAGGTGGACAGACAGACAGACAGGTTCAGTATCACCTTCATGGATCACATGTTGAACAGGTTGTGTCTCTGCAGCAGGAGGCCTCTGCAGGAGCATCACCATGACAACCAGGATGTCTGCAAACTACCGGACAACGTGGGTACGTACCTTATGAATATATTTATAATGAAATATGATTATATTTATAATGAAATATAATTATATTTATAATGAAATATGATTATATTTATAATGAAATATAATTATATTTATAATCAAATATAATCATATTTATAATCAAATATAATCATATTTATAATCAAATATAATTATATTTATAACGAAATATATATAATTATATTTATAATCAAATATAATCATATTTATAATCAAATATAATCATATTCATAATCAAATATAATTATATTTATAACGAAATATATATAATTATATTTATAATCAAATATAATGATATTTATAATCAAATATATATAATTATATTTATAATGAAATATAATGATATTTATAATGAAATATAATGATATTTATAATGAAATATAATTATATTTATAATCAAATATAATCATATTTATAATCAAATATAATCATATTTATAATCAAATATAATTATATTTATAACGAAATATATATAATTATATTTATAATCAAATATATATAATTATATTTATAATCAAATATAATGATATTTATAATCAAATATATATAATTATATTTATAATGAAATATAATGATATTTATAATGAAATATAATGATATTTATAATGAAATATAATTATATTTATAATGAAATATATATAATTATATTTATAATGAAATATAATTATATTTATAATAAAATATAATTATATATATAATGAAATATATATAATTATATTTATAATGAAATATAATTATATATATAATGAAATATATATAATTATATTTATAATCAAATATAATTATATTTATAATCAAATATGTATAATTATATTTATAATCAAAGATACATTCACGTTTTCCCCTGTAGGCCACCGTAGTTCTCAGTTCATGCAATGCGCACAGATCGCTCCTTTAACGGCAACAATCATAAACATTCATAAAGAACACTTCATGTTCATGACATCCTGTCTGTCTGATAGTACTGTTACCCTGTTTCTGTATCCATGGAAACGACTGAACTCTAAGTATGTCTCATAGCTAATTTTTACACACTTTATATTATGTCATTGAACACATCAAGGTAGATACGCAATATACACCTGTAAGGTATAGTATGAGTCAATGTAGTTCCTTCTCTCTCTGTCTCTCTCTCTGTCTCTCTCTCTCTCTCTCTCTCTCTCTCTCTCTCTCTGTCTCTCTCTCTCTCTCTCTCTGTCTCTCTCTCTGTCTCTCTCTCTCTCTCTCTCTCTCTCTCTGTGTCTCTCTCTGTCTCTCTCTCTGTCTCTCTCTCTGTCTCTCTCCCTCAGTGGTCGATCATCAGAGCTCTGACATCATAGAACGACTCATGGAGGAAAAAAGCGAAAAACACAAACAAGCTCTAAAACAGCTGGAGACAGAGCTCACACGCCTCACCCAGGTAATATACACACTGATGTACTATGATATAATACACCTGAGGTAGTATACACACTGATGTACTATGATATAATACACCTGAGGTAGTATACACACTGATGTACTATGATATAATACACCTGAGGTAGTATACACACTGATGTACTATGATATAATACACCTGAGGTAGTATACACACTGATGTACTATGATATAATACACCTGAGGTAGTATACACACTGAGGTAGTATACACACTGTACTATGATATAATACACCTGAGTATACACAGTGTATGATATATACACCTGAGGTGATGTACTATGATATAATACACCTGAGGTAGTATACACAGTGATATACTATGATATAATACACCTGAGTATACACACTGATAGTATACACACTGATGTACTATGATATAATACACCTGAGGTAGTATACACACTGATGTACTATGATATAATACACCTGAGGTAGTATACACAGTGATATACTATGATATAATACACCTGAGGTAGTATACACACTGATATACTATGATATAATACACCTGAGGTAGTATACACAGTGATATACTATGATATAATACACCTGAGGTAGTATACACACTGATGTACTATGATATAATACACCTGAGGTAGTATACACACTGATGTACTATGATATAATACACCTGAGGTAGTATACACACTGATGTACTATGATATAATACACCTGAGGTAGTATACACACTGATGTACTATGATATAATACACCTGAGGTAGTATACACACTGATATAATACCATATAATACACCTGAGGTGGTAGTATTGCGGTGATATAGGTGGTTGATGGTTCTTGTGTGTTCCAGGTGTGTGAGGCTCAGGTGAGGACCGTGAGTCTGGAGCTGCTGTCCTCTCTGGAGGACGTGGACCTCAGGTTGAACTCCCTGAAGGACAAAATGGAACACCTGGATCTCGTCAGTGGACAGGTAGACTCACCTTCAGGTCCATTTAGTAGATGTTCCTCAGCTTTTGATAAGCTGACAACTGAGCAGCTTCATGTTCTGATGAAGATCATGTGACCTGAAGACCGCTGCCCCCCCAAGACCTGTTGTTCTGGTGGGGGGGGGGGGGGGGGGGCAGCGGTCTTTAGTACAACCCAAGGTCTTCAAAGACCAGATCTATAATCCCTCCAGAGTGTTCTGACAGTCCCTTTAGACCTGAAGGATCAGGAGGACTAAAGTCTAGAAGGAACTGAACCTCCTGAAGGCTCCATCTGACCCTCACTGGTGAACCAGACCTGATACCTGACCTCTCTTTGAGCAGAGACTCAGTCCAAACCATCAGAAAACCAGGACCAGGACCTGGAGGTTCTGACTCTCATCCTAAAGTCTTCACTCTCTTCTTCACACCTCTCCAGAGCTGCTGAAGGTCACGTTCTGAAGGAGCCAACAGAACCACATCATCTGCAAAGAGATGAGATGCAATTCTGAGGTCCTCAAACCGGACTCTCTCCTCCCCGACTGGACCTTTAGATCCGGTCCATGAAAACCACCAACAGGATCGGAGACGAGAGACGACCCTGGAGGAGACCAACACTCTCTGGAGTATCTGGACTCGGCTCTCACTTTGGTCAAACAAGAACCTGGTGGTCCACAGTAATGACCCCGATACCCCGTATTCCTGCAGTACCCCTACAGGACTCCCTGAGGGACACGGTCCTAGTCCTTCTCCAAGTCCACCAAACACATGTAGACTGGATGAACTCATATGACCCCTCCAACAGACCTCTGAGGGTAAAGATCTGGTCCACTGGTCCAGGTCCAGGTGAACCTCCTCCAGCTCTGAGGTCTTTAAGCTGAGGAGCGTTATGAATCCTCAGGATCCTAAAATGTTAAATTAATATTGTTGTGTGTGTGTGTGTGTGTGTGTGTGTGTGTGTGTGTGTGTGTGTGTGTGTGTGTGTGTGTGTGTGTGTGTGTGTGTGTGTGTGTGTGTGTGTGTGTGTGTGTGTGTGTGTGTGTTCAGGAGGTCTGTGTTCTTTGGGAGGAGGTGGAGGAGGAGGTGAAGATGAAGAAGATCAGAATCATGGAGCTGAAACACAAACTGACTGAATCTGAGACTCAACGAACCCACGAGGTCAGTTTAACATGTTTCATTATAAATGTATATACATATATTTATAAATATATGTATATACATACTTTTTTCCTGTGTCATTCCATTTGATTACACATAACTTAATTTCTGAACTTATTTGTTTGGTTTTCTTTGTATGTATGGATTACTTGGGTTGTTACCGACATCTGGTGAACATTTCATGTCAATAGCACCTTTAGAAATATATTTACTGAGAAAAATGGTGACGTGTTCAATACTTATTTTACCCGCTGTAAATATATATATATATATATATATATAAATATATTCTAAAGGAATAAAAAGACATCTGAGAATCGTGTGTGTGTGTGTGTGTGTGTGTGTAGATCAGAGTTGTGCTCAAGAAGAACCTCCACCTGCTGCAGAACATCAGCTTCCTGCCTCCACCTGACGTCTGCAGACTGATCCACACCGAGGTCACGGTAACACTCTGACCTATGACCCTAACCCTCTGACCTATGACCCTAACCCTCTGACCTATGACCCTAACCCTCTGACCTCTGACCCCTAACCCTCTGTCCTCTGACCTCCTCTCTGTCTGTGTCTCAGATGTTGAATCAGTCTCTCCTGGCGAACCGTCGCAGCGCGGCTCGTCTACTGCTGCTCCTCCAGGAGGAGAACCTGCAGCAGGAGTCACTCCTCCGTCTGCTGTGGGAGGAGCGCCTGAACCGCTGGAGGAGGAGCAGGGTCACGGGGGTCATAGACCGCTTCAGGTGTGGGGGGGCAATACTATCAGGAGAAATACTCTTCATGCTGATTTTAGCAGGTGTATCAGCAGTACTTGTGTTGTAGGAGTCTGTGCAGCAGTGTTGAGGAGCAGCAGCTGGTCTCAGGTCAGCTGGTCTCAGGTCAGCTGGTCTCAGGTCAGCTGGTCTCAGGTCAGCTGGTTCAGCAGAAGAGAGGCGCTCTGACGGATCAACGTGATGACATCATCCATCAGCTGAGGTAACTTCATCAGTGTTCTTCATCCATCAGGTGGAGAAACGTCACAGCAGACGTCCAATCAGTGTCTCTGTTTCAGCTCGCTGGTCCCGCCCTCCTGCTCCATCACTCTGGTCTCTGATTGGTTCAACCGGCTGACAGCCGTCAATCAACAGATCGGTAACACACATTCCTGTTTCTGACACACACACACACACGCACACACTCTTTGATGACCTCATCATGTGTGTCTCAATGTGTGTGTGTGTGTGTGTGTGTTTAGATGACCTCCATGCTGACCTCCTCCGTCAGCTGTCTCTCAGGTATGAACAGAGGTGGAGCGACCGTCTGGCTGAGGTGGAGCTCTGTGAGGTGAAGTTCAGTGAATTAAGTTATGTTTGTATTTAAGACGGACAAGGTGTTATTCAAAACTTTATTGATCAGTCAGCAGATCACAGGAGGAGGAATGATCATTGATTATCATTATTGATTATTGTTGTCACCACGTTCTCCTGCAGGAGGAGCTCTCAGCTCTGCAGCTGTCAGAGGAGGAGGTGAAGGAGGTCGTCCAATCTCAGCTCCTCGCTGTGATTGGACGAAGCCAGAGTCAGGACGAAGAGCGATTGGCTGCTGTAGATGTCAGTCACGCACACCTCACTGAGACCTGTCTGTCTCTCTGTTTAACTGTCTGTCTCTCTGTCTAACTATCTGTCTCTCTGTCTAACTGTCTGTCTCTCTGTAACTGTCTGTCTCTCTGTTTAACTGTCTGTCTCTCTGTCCACCTGTCTGTCTCTCTGTTTAACTGTCTGTCTCTCTGTCCACCTGTCTGTCTCTCTGTTTAACTGTCTGTCTCTCTGTCCACCTGTCTGTCTCTCTGTTTAACTGTCTGTCTCTCTGTCCACCTGTCTGTCTCTCTGTTTAACTGTCTGTCTCTCTGTCCACCTGTCTGTCTCTCTGTTTAACTGTCTGTCTCTCTGTCCACCTGTCTGTCTCTCTGTTTAACTGTCTGTCTCTCTGTCCACCTGTCTGTCTGCAGCGGTGCTGTGACTCTGTGGCCCGTCGTGCTCTCAGTCTCAGCAGGTGTGTGTTTGTTGTGATGCGAGGAGCAGCGTTGCTATGGGAGACACACAGCCAGAGGTTAGAGGGGAGACGACAAGAACTACAGCAACACCTGGACCACCTCAGACGCTCACAGCAGCAGAACACACAGGTGAGTCTCACCTCAGCAACACACAGGTGAGTCTCACCTCTACAACACACACAGGTGAGTCTCACCTCAGCAACACACACAGGTGAGTCTCACCTCTACAACACACACAGGTGAGTCTCACCTCAGCAACACACACAGGTGAGTCTCACCTCTACAACACACACAGGTGAGTCTCACCTCAGCAACACACAGGTGAGTCTCACCTCAGCAACACACAGGTGAGTCTCACCTCAGCAACACACAGGTGAGTCTCACCTCAGCAACACACAGGTGAGTCTCACCTCAGCAACACACAGGTGAGTCTCACCTCAGCAACACACAGGTGAGTCTCACCTCAGCAACACACACAGGTGAGTCTCACCTCAGCAACACACAGGTGAGTCTCACCTCAGCAACACACAGGTGAGTCTCACCTCAGCAACACACACAGGTGAGTCTCACCTCAGCAACACACAGGTGAGTCTCACCTCAGCAACACACAGGTGAGTCTCACCTCAGCAACACACAGGTGAGTCTCACCTCAGGTGAGTCTCACCTCACACACACAGGTGAGTCTCACCTCAGCAACACACAGGTGAGTCTCACCTCAGCAACACACAGGTGAGTCTCTGAGAGGATCCTGTAAGTGTCTGTCAGCAGGTATGAGTCCCTTCCATGATGCTTTGCTGTTGTGTTGTCAGAAGAAGAAGGTGCACCTGGACAACCTGCTGTGTGGACTCCGTCAGGAGAGCAGTGAGGAGGCTCTGAAGACGAGTCTGGACAAAACGCTCCTCTACCTGCAGGATGTCAAACACAGGTACTGCAGGACACATGCTAATGCTAATGCTAAAGCAGAGTCAGTCAGCATTGAGTTACTACAACGTGTGTGTGTGTGTGTGTGTGTGTGTGTGTGTGTGTGTGTGTGTGTGTGTGTGTGTGTGTGTGTGTGTGTGTGTGTGTGTGTGTGTGTGTGTGTGTGTGTGTGTGTGTGTGTGTTCAGCTGCAGACAGTGCGTCTCTGATCAGGGGGAGGTGTTGGATCGTCTCCCGTCTCTCCTCCTGGAGGAGCTCCTCTCCTACAGCAGCAGCCTTAGCTCCTTCTTTCACCTCAACCACATCTACAGACCGGTAACCATGGCAACCACACCTCAGACACACCCACACCTGCTGGTGACCGTAGCAACGACTGTTACCTCCACCTGTCTGTCACAACCTGCTTACCTTAGGGTTATATACTATATATACATATACTTGTAAACTCTATAAAGGCGGATCAGGTGGGTCCAGGTCATGTGACCCTCAGCTGGTAGTTTACAGGTGAAACAGGTGGGTCCAGGTCATGTGACCCTCAGCTGGTAGTTTACAGGTGAAACAGGTGAGGTGACAGTTCAAAGAATAAACCCTGAATAGAAGATAACTTGTTCTTCCTCCTCAGAGTCCAGAAGAGCTGCAGAACCTCCACCCATCATCCACCCACCCGGGTCAGTCTGTCTTCAGCTCAGGGGTTGAATTACTAACTGGTGTTTAACTGGTTCGGTCCAGTCTGAACTGGTTTGTTTGGTTGTCTGTGTAGAAACCAGTGAGGTAGCAGAAATACAGAAACCAGAGAAGAAGACGGAGGAGGAGGAGTCAGACCCCACCCAGCCCTCTCCTCATTGGCTGACTGAGGTGAAGATCTGATCAATGATAAACAACGATCGGCTTCTGATTGGTCCAGATGTAACGTGTGTGTGTGTGTGTGTGTGTGTGTGTGTGTGTGTGTGTGTGTGTGTGTGTGTGTGTGTGTGTGTGTGTGTGTGTGTGTGTGTGTGTGTGTGTGTGTGTGTGTGTGTGTGTGTGTGTGTGTGTGTGTGTGTAGGCGGAATCCTCTCTGCTGGATCTCAGTGACATCATCAGTGATGTCACGTTTACATCATCGAGGGGTGTGGCCTATAGCGGCCCTGCCTTCAGATGCCCCGCCCCCGACCTGCCGGACGACCTGCAGCTTGAAATGCACCTGAGCCTGTTTCCTGTAGAGCTGCTCACACACACACTGAGCAGGTACACACACACACACACACACACACACACATCACCATAGCAACAGGAGGGCGCCAGTAGCCGTGACGACGGCCATGTTTCCATCAGTTTTAAGTGTTTTTGTCAGAAAGAGATGATGCTCTAGGAAACAGGAAACAGGACGTGTGTGTCTGTCGTCCAGCATGAGGACTCTGTTCTTGGATCACCTGGAGCAGCGTTTCCATGACGTCCTCAGCTCGGCCGTTGCCATGGTGACGGACAGGAAGGAGGCGGCGTGTTCGGAGCAGGAGCTCCAACTGAAGCAGCTGAACCCCCAACACATCGAGACCCACATATACCAACCACGCCTAGGTACACACACACACACACACACACACACACACACACACACACACACACACACACACACACACACACACACACACACACACACACACACACACACACACACGCGTGTGTGGTGTTAGAGTCTGATGGGCATGGTAGCCCTGTCATCAGTGTGTGAATGGGTGAATGATATGTAATCATATGTAATTTAAGCTTTGAGCTAAATGACTGTAATGTAATGTAGTGTGTGTGTGTGTGTGTGTGTGTGTGTGTGTGTGTGTGTGTGTGTGTGTGTGTGTGTGTGTGTGTGTGTGTGTGTGTGTGTGTGTGTGTGTGTGTGTGTGTGTGTTAGCTGAGCTGCAGCTCCACAGTCAGCGGGTGGAGCTTCACTGTGAGGAGGTCTCTGGCGTGTTGACCTCCTGCAGGGCGGAGCTGCAGGAGGTGCAGACCTCCGTCAGCAGGAGGAACCAGGAGTTCATGGTCAGTCTGTCCAACATTGAGGACGGCGTCCTGACAGCCAACAGCAGCCGACGGATGGAGGCCCTCAGCTCCACCCTGCAGGAGCGTCTGGATCAACATATCAAAGACACCCAGCGCTGTCAGACCTCCTTCAGACGGACGGTTCAGGACCGACTGGAGCAGCTCAGGATCAGAACCACTCGGATCCTCAGAGCCTTCAGGTGACAGCTGGACCAGAGAGTCACACCTGAACCAGGAGATCAGGTCTGATGGTGTTTCTCCTCCTGCAGGTTGTTCAGTGAAGGAGGAGACTTCTCTCCTCAGGAGGTGAGGCTGTTCCAGAGGAGGCTGAAGGAGGAAACCAAACAGATCACTGTGACGGAGGAGTCCATTTACTCTGAGCTGGAGGGGTTTGAGTCCAAGAGCTTGAAGCAGGTTTGACCTCTGACCTCTGGGCTCAGTTTAAACTGTATTTCTACAATCAGACTTAATGTGCACCTTTAACACACACACACACACACACACACATAAGACCCGCCTACCTTCATATAAGCACACGCACACGCATAAGACCCGTTTACCTTCATATACACACACACACACACACACACACACACACACACACACACACACACACACACACACACACACACACACACACACACACACACACACATAAGAACCCGTGTACCTTCACATGGAAACACCTGGAGCTTCTGTTCCTCCTCCAGCTGAAGGAGGTGTCGGGTCGACTAGAAGAGAAACTCTGCTTCCTGAAGTCTGAGGTGGAGTTCATGGAGAAGATCCAGAACATCATCAGCAGCACACGAGTCCACATCAAGGCTGAGGTACCTGTCTGTCTGTCTGTCTGACCTGTCTGTCTGTCTGTCTGACCTGTCTGACCTGTCGGTCTGTCTGTCTGTCTGACCTGTCTGTCTGTCTGTCTGTCTGACCTGTCTGTCTGTCTGTCTGTCTGTCTGACCTGTCTGTCTGTCTGTCTGTCTGTCTGTCTGTCTGTCTGTCTGACCTGTCTGACCTGTCGGTCTGTCTGTCTGTCTGACCTGTCTGTCTGTCTGACTGTCTGACCTGTCTGTCTGTCTGACTGTCTGACCTGTCGGTCTGTCTGTCTGACCTGTCTGTCTGACCTGTCTGTCTGTCTGACCTGTCGCTTTCCTGAACTTGTTTGAATCCTGCAGGCAGTCAGCAGTAAACAGCAGCAGGTCGTCATCAGCAGCCGTTTGGAGAATCTGAGGATGATGATGGAGAACACACAGGTACACACAGGTACACAGGTACACACAGGTACACACAGGTACACACAGGTACACAGGTACACACAGGTACACACAGGTACACACAGGTACACAGGTACACACAGGTACACAGGTACACACAGGTACACACGTACACACAGGTACACACAGGTACACACAGGTACACACAGGTACACAGGTACACACAGGTACACACGTACACACAGGTACACACAGGTACACACAGGTACACACAGGTACACAGGTACACACAGGTACACAGGTACACACAGGTACACACAGGTACACAGGTACACAGGTACACTCAGGTACACAGGTACACAGGTACACACAGGTACACTCAGGTACACACGTACACACAGGTACACTCAGGTACACAGGTACACACAGGTACACTCAGGTACACACAGGTACAATCAGGTACACTCAGGTACACACAGGTACACTCAGGTACACTCAGGTACACAGGTACACTCAGGTACACTCAGGTACACACAGGCACACAGGTACACACAGGTACACACAGGTACACACAGGTACACAGGTACACACAGGTACACTCAGGTACACAGGTACACACAGGTACTCTCAGGTACACAGGTACACTCAGGTACACTCAGGTACACAGGTACACTCAGGTACACTCAGGTACACACAGGTACACACAGGTACACACAGGTACACAGGTACACTCAGGTACACACAGGTACACACAGGTACACAGGTACACACAGGTACACACAGTACTACAGTTGTAGCACGTTGTACTAGGTGGTGTTGTAGTACTGTTGTATTACTACCTGTTCAGCAGTGTAGGACTGTAAGATCGTGTTCTTCTGCCATGATATCAAACAGGTTCTAGAAAGAACAAGAGATCAATATGTCTCTGTTTATTCTGTCTGTCTGTCTGTCTGTCTGTCTGACCTGTCTGTCTGCAGGTGTCTCCAGATCATTTGTGCTCTCTCCTGTCATCAGTCAATGAAGAACTCAGGAAGCGCTGTCAGTACCTGGACTTTTCATTGGTAGGGTTCCACCTGTATGTTTGACCTCATTTGATCTACCAGGACTACTTCCTGTTTACCTGGATAACCTTGTCTCTTTGGATTCCTCCTGTCTTGTGTGGCTGGTCTTATCGGTTTACCTCTGGTCTACCTGAAATGCCAATTGTCTACCTGGACTTTCTCTGGTCTACCTGGACTTCCTCTGATCTACCTGGACTTCCTCTGGTCTACCTGGACTTTCTCTGGTCTACCTGGACTTCCTCTGATCTACCTGGACTTCCTCTGGTCTACCTGTACTTCCTCTGGTCTACCTGGACTTTCTCTGGTCTACCTGGACTTCCTCTGGTCTACCTGGACTTTCTCTGGTCTACCTGGACTTTCTCTGGTCTACCTGGACTTATCTGGACTTTCTCTGGTCTACCTGGACTTTCTCTGGTCTACCTGGACTTCCTCTGATCTACCTGGACTTTCTCTGGTCTACCTGGACTTCCTCTGATCTACCTGGACTTTCTCTGGTCTACCTGGACTTACCTGGACTTTCTCTGGTCTACCTGGACTTTCTCTGGTCTACCTGGACTTCCTCTGGTCTACCTGGACTTTCTCTGGTCTACCTGGACTTCCTCTGGTCTACCTGGACTTTCTCTGGTCTACCTGGACTTTCTCTGGTCTACCTGGACTTTCTTTGGTCTACCTGGACTTTCTCTGGTCTACCTGGACTTACCTGGACTTTCTCTGGTCTACCTGGACTTTATCTGGTCTACCTGGACTTCCTCTGGTCTACCTGGACTTTCTCTGGTCTACCTGGACTTTCTCTGGTCTACCTGGACTTCCTCTGGTCTACCTGGACTTTCTCTGGTCTACCTGGACTTCCTCTGGTCTACCTGGACTTTCTCTGGTCTACCTGGACTTACCTGGACTTTCTCTGGTCTACCTGGACTTTCTCTGGTCTACCTGGACTTTCTCTGGTCTACCTGGACTTCCTCTTGATATCTTTAATATCTTATTTCCACCAGAACTACTTCCTGTTTACCTGGTAACGTGTGGACTTCATTCATTTCCTCCTGAACTACCGTCTTTCTATCTGGACTAAATATGGTTCTACATGACCTTCCTTTTGATGATCTGGTCCTCCTGCTGTGGTCCTGGTTCTTAGTCCATTATGTGGTCCTCTTAATATCTCTGATGTTTACTGTGTGTGTTGTCGGTGTGTTCAGGACGCCTCCCTAAAGGAAAGACCCTCAGGTCTTTCTAAATCCAGGAAGCAGGTCCAGTCAGCCCCCCGTCTTGGTTTACTGCAGACCAGGAGGACAGGTGTGGACCTCCTCGATGACCCTGTTGTGGGCGTCATCAAGTCCCTGAACAGGTACATAACTAATCCTACTGAGGAGTACTGAAGGTAGTACTGAAGGTAGTACTGTGAGTACTGTTGTTAATTATTATTATTATTACAATCTGGACTCTTCAGGTTCTGTGAGGTCCAGGATGTTGGAGCAGCAGAGGGAGACGAGAGAGGAAGACCAGCTGCAGGTAAACACCTGTTTCTGTGTCGACGAACCAACAAGTCCAAATATATTATAATATTTATAATCTCTTATGATCTTATTCTTTGTCAGGTATTTCCTGTTTTAAAGGACTAGTTTTTAGGATTTATATTCCTCTGGTGATGAGGTCTGGTGATGAGGTCTAGTGATGAGGTCTAGTGATGAGGTCTGGTGATGAGGTCTAGTGATGAGGTCTAGTGATGAGGTCTGGTGATGAGGTCTGGTGATGAGGTCTAGTGATGAGGTCTGGTGATGAGGTCTAGTGATGAGGTCTGGTGATGAGGTCTGGTGATGAGGTCTAGTGATGAGGTCTGGTGATGAGGTCTAGTGATGAGGTTTGGTTTGTCCCCCCATGTTCCCTGTGACCCCCCTCATCAGTCCTTGGTTCTCGTGTTCCTCTGTGTTCTAGACCGTCATTGTGTTTACATGTTAACACCAGTCTGTCACTTCCTGTTTCTGCAGGTCAGAGTCCAGTTCAACGACCTCAACAGAAATGTACCGAGTCTGTCGGTACACTGAGGTACACACACACACACACACACACACACATACATACACACATACACACACACACACACACACACACACACACACATACACACACACACACACACACACACACACACACACACACATACACACACACACACACACACACACACACACACACACACACACACACACACACACACACACACACACATACACACACACATACATACACACACACACACACACACACACACACACACACACACACACACACACACACACACACACACACACACACACATACACACACTGTTCATACTGAAGCTCTATTTCAGACAATAGCCATAATGTGTGTGTGTTTGTGTGTGTGTGTGTGTGTGTGTGTGTGTGTGTGTGTGTGTGTGTGTGTGTGTGTGTGTGTCTGTGTGTTTGTGTGTCAGTGGGAGGAAGGGCTGCAGGTCCATCAGGACTGAAAGAAGGTTCCAGGTTTTTGGACCAGAACCAGAAGAGAACCCACAGTAAGTCCCAGCTGCTGGTCTGATGGAGAGTCACAGACAGTCATCACCTGTGTTGATCACCTGTGTTGATCACCTGTGTTGATCACCTGTGTTGATCACCTGTGTTTGTGTTACAGCTCCTTCAGCTCCACACTGAACTCTGTGTTGTGGAGAGCCAATGACGTCCTGCTGCTGGTTGCTGAGGTAACAGAGACACCCGGAGCAGGACCACTGCTGTTAAACTTTAATATGTCTGACTGACTGTCTGTCTGACCTGTCTGTCTGACCTGTCTATCTGTCTGTCTGACCTGTCTGTCTGACCTGTCTGACCTGTCTGTCTGTCTGTCTGACCTGTCTGACCTGTCTATCTGTCTGTCTGACCTGTCTGTCTGTCTGACCTGTCTGACCTGTCTGACCTGTCTGTCTGTCTGTCTGTCAGGACTTCTACCGGAGTGAGCGGTATGGCCTCAGCAGGTTCCTCCTGGTTCCCGACAGTTTGGACCAATGGGCTGAGAGCATGCAGCAAAGGCTGCTGGGATACCAGGAACAGACCAGGAAGTTTCTGAGCACGAGTAGAGAGGGTAAAGACACACACCCACACACAGACACAGACACACACACACACACACACACACACACACACACACACACACACACACACACACACACACACACACACACACACACACACACACACACACACACACACACACACACACACACACACACACAGACACACACACACACACACACACACACACACACACACACACACACACACACACACACACACACACACACACACACACACACACACACACACACACACACACACACACACACTGGACTATGAGGACCCTCATTGACGTAAAACCAGGTCTGAACTCTGCCAAGGTCTGCAGAGTGACTTTACCTGTCTGTCTCTACCTGTCTGTCTCTACCTGTCTGTCTTTACCTGTCTGTCTCTACCTGTCTGTCTGTTTCAGAGTTGGAGACACAGCTGTCTCTGTTGGAGAATCTGCTGCATTCATTACCTGCAGTTTTGATCAGTAACCATGAGCAACGGCAGGGGGCGGGGCTTATTGAGGAGGTGTGCAGAGTTGGAATGAAGCTGGAGGAGACGCTGGCAGCCAGCGAGGAGGACAAGGTACACCAGGAGATCTTCTTTAAGTGGCTCATCAAGTCCTGTCTGTCCTCACCTGTCTGTCCTGACCTGTCTGTCCTCACCTGTCTGTCCTCACCTGTCTGTCCTCAGCTTGTGAACGTCCGTCAGCTACGAGTGTCCCTCACAGACGCTGCTCTTCAGACTCTGAACATCAGAGAGGAGCTCAGACAGCAGCAGCTGCAGAGCGCCATCTGTTCTCTACACCTGGAACTACAGGTAGGAGGGGGAGGAGTCAGTGTGACACCTGTTAACAGCTGTACCTGTCACACCTGCAGCACCTGTGGGTTTTCTGTTTGTGTGTTCAGGTGTGTTTGAGAGACAGAGGGGAGGAGTTTGTGACATCACTGGCGTCTCTGACAGAGCGCCTGCTGTCTCAGCTGGACGAGCGGCTCTCACCTGAAGGTGACTCACCTTTAACCACCTCCTGAACACCTGTGTACCGGTTCCTTTGACCTTTGACCTTAGGTCATCAAGTTTCCTGTTTGTTTCCATAGAAACCGAGGCAGCACGGCACTCTGATGGCAACACCATTACCATGGCGACAGAGGCTGAAACAGGACGGAAACACTGCACAGCCAGCAGGTAACACCTGACCTCTGACCTCTGACAGTACAGCTGTTATTGTGACAGAGCAGCCAACAACATCATCATTAATATTATAATCTATAAATGTTCAGAAAGATGGGAGCTTCTCCAGAGTTCAGACAGGTGTTTCACTCTCACCTGTGACCAAAGGTGTCTGTGGTTGTCATGGTAACTCATGTAAATGGTTGATGGATGAAAAAAATACACAGATGAGTCTGTATTTAGAACTGACTGAGGCTTTTACCAAGACGCCTTCGTGTTCATGGGTCATGACGGGTCACCAGTTAACAGGGTCACCAGTTAACAGG
>NC_072461.1:29134125-29146625 GCF_027596085.1 Anoplopoma fimbria | reverse complement strand
TCATTTTACACTGAAAGACAGAAAAAGTCAGAAAAAAGTAATATGTATAAATGTGTTTATATAAATAAATATAAATATATATATATTTATATAAACACACATTTATAAATGTTCTCCAGATATTTGCGATCAATAACTCTGAAATGAACACACAGCTCATCATACTGGTTATTAACTGGTTATTAACTGGTTATTAACTGGTTATTAACTGGTTATTAACTGGATCACAAACAGACCTGAGATCTGCTCTCTGTTGATCCACTGACATTAAATAAAGTTCATACAAAACTGTCTGTCTCACCTGCAGCTGCTGCAGCTCCACCTTCAGTTTGGAAACACAGCCCTCTGCTTTCAACGCCCGCTTCTGTATACAGAGAGACAGACAGGTGGAGAGAGAGAGACAGGTGGAGAGAGAGAGACAGGTGGAGAGAGAGAGACAGGTGGAGAGAGAGAGACGGACAGGTAGAGAGACAGACAGACAGGTGGAGAGAGAGACAGACAGGTGGAGAGAGAGAGACAGACAGGTGGAGAGAGAGACAGACAGGTGGAGAGAGAGAGACAGACAGGTGGAGAGAGAGAGAGAGAGACAGACAGGTGGAGAGAGAGACAGACAGGTGGAGAGAGAGAGAGAGAGAGAGACAGACAGACAGGTGGAGAGAGAGACAGACAGGTGGAGAGAGAGAGAGACAGGTGGAGAGAGAGAGAGAGAGACAGGTAGAGAGAGAGAGAGACAGGTGGAGAGAGAGAGACAGGTGGAGAGAGAGAGAGACAGACAGGTGGAGAGAGAGAGAGAGAGAGAGAGAGACAGGTGGAGAGAGAGACAGACAGGTGGAGAGAGAGACAGACAGGTGGAGAGAGAGAGAGACAGGTGGAGAGAGAGAGAGAGACAGGTGGGGAGAGAGACAGACAGGTGGAGAGAGAGAGAGACATTACATTCATAATAGGTTCTTTTGTGTTTAACTGTTTAATGCCAATAAAGTTTATTTGAATGTTGTAGATAAACATTTAGGTCAGTCAGTTAACGTAAACAGGAAGTCCATATAAAGGGACGGGATCTCTTAAAGGGACAGGGACGGGATCTCTTAAAGGGACAGAGACGGGATCTCTTAAAGGGACAGGGACGGGATCTCTTAAAGGGACAGGGACGGGATCTCTTAAAGGGACAGGGACGGGATCTCTTAAAGGGACAGGGACGGGATCTCTTAAAGGGACAGGGACGGGATCTCTTAAAGGGACAGGGACGGGATCTCTTAAAGGGACAGGGACGGGATCTCTTAAAGGGACAGGGACGGGATCTCTTAAAGGGACAGGACGGGATCTCTTAAAGGGACAGGGACGGGATCTCTTAAAGGGACAGGGACGGGATCTCTTAAAGGGACAGAGACGGGATCTCTTAAAGGGACAGGGACGGGATCTCTTAAAGGGACAGAGACGGGATCTCTTAAAGGGACAGGGACGGGATCTCTTAAAGGGACAGAGACGGGATCTCTTAAAGGGACAGGGACGGGATCTCTTAAAGGGACAGAGACGGGATCTCTTAAAGGGACAGGGACGGGATCTCTTAAAGGGACAGAGACGGGATCTCTTAAAGGGACAGGGACGGGATCTCTTAAAGGGACAGGGACGGGATCTCTTAAAGGGACAGGGACGGGATCTCTTAAAGGGACAGGGACGGGATCTCTTAAAGGGACAGGGACGGGATCTCTTAAAGGGACAGGGACGGGATCTCTTAAAGGGACAGGGACGGGATCTCTTAAAGGGACAGGGACGGGATCTCTTAAAGGGACAGGGACGGGATCTCTTAAAGGGACAGGGACGGGATCTCTTAAAGGGACAGGGACGGGATCTCTTAAAGGGACAGGGACGGGATCTCTTAAAGGGACAGGGACGGGATCTCTTAAAGGGACAGGGACGGGATCTCTTAAAGGGACAGAGACGGGATCTCTTAAAGGGACAGGGACGGGATCTCTTAAAGGGACAGGGACGGGATCTCTTAAAGGGACAGGGACGGGATCTCTTAAAGGGACAGAGACGGGATCTCTTAAAGGGACAGGGACGGGATCTCTTAAAGGGACACGGGATCTCTTAAAGGGACAGGGGGATCTCTTAAAGGGACAGGGACGGGATCTCTTAAAGGGACAGGGACGGGATCTCTTAAAGGGACAGGGGGACTTAAAGGGACGGGATCTCTTAAAGGGACAGGGACGGGATCTCTTAAAGGGACAGGGACGGGATCTCTTAAAGGGACAGGGACGGGATCTCTTAAAGGGACAGGGACGGGATCTCTTAAAGGGACAGATCTCTTAAAGGGACGGGATCTCTTAAAGGGACAGGGACGGGATCTCTTAAAGGGACAGAGACGGGATCTCTTAAAGGGACAGGGACGGGATCTCTTAAAGGGACAGGGACGGGATCTCTTAAAGGGACAGGGACGGGATCTCTTAAAGGGACAGGGACGGGATCTCTTAAAGGGACAGAGACGGGATCTCTTAAAGGGACAGGGACGGGATCTCTTAAAGGGACAGCCCGGGATCTGATTGGCTCTTGCTCACCGTCATCAGGTGGAGGTTCTGCTCCACAGAGTGAACCATGCACTCCAGATCCTGAGCCTCCTTCTCCTCCTGACACCTCCTCCGGACCAGCTCCTCCGACAGTTGTGCCACCCTGACACGCAGAACAGAGGCATGCTGGGTAAATACTCACTGAGAGCGTCCCTGCTTCATGCTGCCGTGTGATTGGCTGATGCTCACCTGTGCTCGTTAGCCTCGGATCTCCTCTGCAGCTCCATCATGGATCTCCTCAAGGACAGGTTCTCCTCCTTCAGCTGACACACACACACACACACACACACACACACACACACACACACACACACACACACACACACACACACACACACACACACACACACACACACACACACACACACACACACACACACACACACACACATGAATAAACACAGCTCATATCAGAAACACACACCTCATAGTCTGACACTTACCTGCTGGATCTGGCTGCTCCTGCTGCTCCTCCTCCTGCAGGAGGTGACTGCTTCAGCCATGGAGGTCTCATCATCTCCTTCATAGTTCTCTCCTCCTCCTGCTCCTCCTGCTCCTCCCTGCTGGACTTCAGGTCTGGAGGAGAACCTGATTCATTCAGAAGAGTTGAGATTAAAGAGGAGACGTTCTTTAGAATAACACATGTGGTTCTCCTGTTCTCCACTAGAGGGCGTCACTGCAGACAATAACACATGTGGTTCTCCTGTTCTCCACTAGAGGGCGTGTTATTGGTATGTTAAATGAGTCAGAATAACGTTTTTGATTCTTTTATTTCTTTGTTTTGGCTTCTTTCTCTGACAGCGTTCATCACACGTGATGTGTTCAAAGACCCTCAGAAAGATGAAGACCTGATGATAACGGTTCCATCCCAGTGGGGGGGTTTTGGGTTCAGAAGGTTCAGAACCAGGTCTTCAGGTCTTCATGGTTTCAGGTCTTCATGTCTTCAGGTCTTCATGGTTTCAGGTCTTCATGGTTTCAGGTCTTCATGTCTTCATGGTTTCAGGTCTTCATGTCTTCAGGTCTTCATGGTTTCAGGTCTTCATGGTTTCAGGTCTTCATGTCTTCATGTCTTCAGGTCTTCATGATTTCAGGTCTTCATGTCTTCATGTCTTCAGGTCTTCATGTCTTCAGGTCTTCAGGTCTTCATGTCTTCATGTCTTCATGTCTTCAGGTGTTCAGGTGTTCAGGTGTTCATGGTTTCAGGTCTTCATGTCTTCATGGTTTCAGGTCTTCAGGTCTTCAGGTCTTCATGTCTTCATGTCTTCAGGTCTTCAGGTGTTCAGGTGTTCATGGTTTCAGGTCTTCATGTCTTCATGGTTTCAGGTCTTCAGGTTTCATGTCTTCAGGTCTTCAGGTCTTCAGGGTCTAAGCTCTGAGTTTTCTGCGTCCTCAGATCTTAAGGTGTCCCAGATGAAACCTGGTCCTCATGTTGGTCACAGGCCGTTTCTCAATACCAAGTACGGTCAAGTATGGACTTGCAAACTTGCAAGTTCATACTTGGATAGTTCGACTCGGGAGTACAAACTCCCGAGGACGGGAGGACGCAGTACGGTCATTTTGCAATTGGAACAGCAGCGAACTTGATGACGTCACCAACGTCACGACGTCACCAACTCAGCTCGTCGGTCCCGCCTACTCCGGTTATCTTCAGTCATATATATTGACAATAAAACAAAATATGATATAAAACACAACCCTGCCTTTTTTCATTTTCATTTAGAAAATATTAAAATATTAATATGTATATGTTTTGTGTTACATCTGCAACCACAACCACAGAGACACCGGAGCCAGCGGCACATCTGGAGAGGCCTAGCCGAGATCAGGCTGCTGTCAGCGGGATGCATGAGCACCACCGCCCGGTCTCCTCTCTGGTCCTCTCATATCTCTATATCTATATATATATATATATATATATATATATAGATAGATATATCTATATATCTCCTCTCTGGTCCTCTCATATCTCTCTCTCTATATATCTATATATATATAGATATATAGATATAGATATAGATATATAGATATATATATATATATATCTCTCCTCTCTGGTCCTCTCATATCTCCGACAAACGTCGGCGCTTTTTTCAAACAGGCTCTATCTTGATAAATTGACCGCATATTTTAAGTCTTAACAACTACATTCTCGCTTAAAAAAATGTTAAAACTAAATTCCGTTACACAACAAGACAGTTATAACTGACAGTTGTGAGCCGTCTCCGCTGCTGTCGGCTCTTGTTTGCTGGTGAAATGCATTCTGGGAGACTTGGCTGTCCAAAGTCCACACAAGTCTCCTCCGATGCATCCTCGATATAATGGGCGGAGCGAGGACACATCCGGGTATCTGGACCGTACTTGTCTGGATGAACTTGTGTTTTGGAACAGTACTTGGGCCGCTAGATGACGTTTCACAAGTTCAGGAGGACACAAGTACAGAGAAGTTCACATATTGAGAAACGGCCTCAGTCACAGGAAGATGTTAGAAACTACAACATGACACAAACGCAGCGTGAAGGAGGAGCCTCAACAAGCTTCAAGCTCCGCCCCTAGCGGGACAAAAAGTAACCAATCAGTGAATAGCAGGACTCACCTGGTCTCCTCCTCCTCCTCCTCCTCCTCCTCCTCCGTGCAGAGGGACGACGTGCTTTCTACACCTGACTGGAAGCTCCGCCCCCACCCTTCCTCCTGCTCCTGATTGGACATTGGTGATAAATGACATCACTGACACAGAAAACGGTACAGGTGAGCATGATGATGTCAGTGGTGATGTCACTGTACCTGTGGAGCCAGAGAGGGCTCAGAGAAGAAACAGCTCCTGACCTCAGGGTCAAAGGTCACAGACGTGTCCTCCTCCTCCTCCTCCTCAGGCTCCCTCTGGAGAACCCCGCTGTGAGTCTGCTCCTGGTCCAGGTCTTGTTCTGGGTCCTGGTCCTGGTTCTTCCAGCGTAGAAACTCTCTGAAGGAGAACGGGTTCAGATCCTCAGACTCCAGCTGCTCGTCTGCTGAGGGTCAAAGGTCAGCGTGAGAGGAAGGAGGGTCAAAGGTCAGCGTGAGAGGAAGGAGGGTCAAAGGTCAGCGTGAGAGGAAGGAGGGTCAAAGGTCAGCGTGAGAGGAAGGAGGGTCAAAGGTCAGCGTGAGAGGAAGGAGGGTCAAAGGTCAGCGTGAGAGGAAGGAGGGTCAAAGGTCAGCGTGAGAGGACTACCCTGAGCCTTCCACTTAGCACTTATTATATTCATATCAGTTTGTTTCTGTACTTTTGCTCTGGTTTATGCTTTGAGATGCTTGTTTAAGAAAGGAGATGCACTGATGACTTCTGGTGACTAGTAGTTCTCTTGAATAACTGTACTGTAATAATATAATGTACTGTTATATAATGTAATAATGTAATGTAATATAATAATATAATGTACTGTTATATAATGTAATAATGTAATGTAATATAATAATATAATGTACTGTTATATAATGTAATAATGTACTGTACTGTAATAATATAATGTAATGTAATATAATATAATGTACTGTAATATAATATAATATAATGTAATATAATGTACTGTAATGTAATATAATATAATAATATAATATAATGTAATATAATATAATATTATATAATAATATAATATAATATAATATAATGTAATATAATATAATAATATAATATAATGTAATATAATATAATGTAATGTAATAATATAATGTAATATAATATAATATAATGTAATATAATAATATAATATAATAATATAATGTAATAATATAATGTAATAATATAATGTAATATAATATAATATAATATAATAATATAATGTAATATAATGTAATATAATAATACAATATAATAATAATATAATATAATATAATATAATATAATATAATAATATAATGTAATATAATAATATAATATAATAATATAATGTAATATAATAATATAATAATATAATAATATAATGTAATATAATATAATATATAATAATATAATATAATATATAATAATAATAATAATATAATATAATATAATAATAATATAATATAATAATATAATAATATAATAATATAATATAATAATATAATAATATATATAATATATATAATATAATATATAATATAATATAATATAATATATAATATAATATAATAATATAATATAATATAATAATATAATATAATATAATAATATAATATAATATAATGTAATATAATATAATATAATATAATATAAATAATAATATAATATAATAATATAATATAATATAATAATAATATAATGTAATGTAATATAATATAATAATAATATAATATAATATAATATAATAATATAATAATGTAATATAATATAATATAATATAATGTAATATAATAATATAATGTAATATAATAATATAATGTAATATAATAATATAATATAATAATATAATAATATAATGTAATGTAATGTAATATAATAATATAATAATATAATATAATGTAAATATAATATAATGTAATATAAATAATATATAATAATGTAATATAATATAATAATATAATATAATAATATAATAATATAATATATAATAATATATATAATATAATATAATATAATAATAATAATAATATAATATAATAATATAAATAATATAATATAATATAATATAATATAATATAATGTAATATAATATAATATAATATAATATAATAATATAATGTAATATAATGTAATATAATATAATATAATAATATAATATAATGTAATATAATAATGTAATATAATAATGTAATGTAATAATGTAATGTAATGTAGTGTAAAGTAAAGTAAAGGAGGGTCAAAGGTCACCGTCAGAGGTAGGAGGAGTCTCAGTCCTCCGGTCAGTGACGTCACATGACTCACCGTCTGTGATGATGAGACTCTTGTGTCTGGACATGACGTCACCCGGCGGCTCGGTGGTCTCTGGTCGGGCTCAGGTCCGGATCGATCATCTCCGTCTCCTGCCGACGGAACCCGGAAGCAGCCGACGCGCTCCGGAGTCACCTGACCGCTGTCCCGCTGCTCATTGGCTGAGGCGACCACGTGACGTCAGAGGAGCGGACGGCAGCACGAACAGGATCTGCACGTGTCCCGATGCGGATCTGCTCCGGTGAGTGACCCTGCTGAGAGACCCGCACCGAGAGACCCGCACTGGACCCGCACTGGACCCGGTCCTCATCCGGGTCTCATCCGGGTCCTGTGGTCCTGTGAGGACCGGGTCCTGTGGGTCCTGTGAGGACCGGGTCCTGTGGGGACCGGGTCCTGTGGGTCCTGTGAGGACCGGGTCCTGTGGGTCCTGTGGGACCGGGTCCTGTGGGGACCGGGTCCTGTGGGTCCTGTGGGACCGGGTCCTGTGGGTCCTGTGGGGACCGGGTCCTGTGGGTCCTGTGGGGACCGGGTCCTGTGGGGACCGGGTCCTGTGGGGACCGGGTCCTGTGGGGACCGGGTCCTGTGGGTCCTGTGGGGACCGGGTCCTGTGGGGACCGGGTCCTGTGGGTCCTGTGGGGACCGGGTCCTGTGGGTCCTGTGGGACCGGGTCCTGTGGGTCCTGTGGGGACCGGGTCCGGGTCCTGTGGGGGGGTCCGGGTCCTGTGGGGACCGGGTCCTGTGGGTCCTGTGGGGACCGGGTCCTGTGGGTCCTGTGGGGACCGGGTCCTGTGGGGACCGGGACCGGGTCCTGTGGGGACCGGGTCCTGTGGGTCCTGTGGAGGACCGGGTCCTGTGGGGACCGGGTCCTGTGCGGGTCTCCTCAGCTCGGGACTGGTTCTGGTCCCGGATCAGAATCATGTGACTGAAGGTCTGCAGGGACAGACTGGACCAGGTCTAGAAACCAGAGCCGGTCCGGTAGTCGTGGGGGGTCTAAACTGTTTAACTGGAGACTAAGACCAGTATGACGTCATGTGTCTCCCCTGCAGAACTGGAACATGTCTGAAGAGGTTCCACATGAGGGGGGGCCACCGCAGTCCGCCCAGTCTACATCCCAGTCCAGTCCAGTCCACCCAGTCCACCCAGTCATCCCACCCAGTCCCCCAGTCCACCCAGTCCCATCCCAGGTCCAGTCTACCCAGTCTACCCAGTCTACCCAGTCCCCATCCCAGGCCCAGTCCGCCCAGTCTACCCAGTCCCCATCCCAGGCCCAGTCCGCCCAGTCTACCCAGTCCCCATCCCAGGCCCAGTCCGCCCAGTCCACCCAGTCCCCATCCCAGGTCCAGTCCAAGTCCCAGTCCCAGCCCGGGTCCAGTTCCTCCAGCGGGCCGGCCTCAGCCAGCCAGTCCTCCAGCGGGTCTGGGACTGTGAGCAGCGTGGACACCCTCCCCGTCCCCCTGTCCTCCGTCCCCGAGGAGCCCGAGCCTCAACCCTGGGCCCGCCTGCTGCCCATGGCGCCGGGCTTCAGGAGCCTGGGTGAGTTCACATGCTAACATGCTAACACAAGGCTAATGCTAAACTAGACCCTGAGATAAGATAAGATAAATAAGATAAGATAACCCTTCATTAGTCATTCAACTGAAACCAGCACCAGTGTGATGGGTGAACCAGTACCTGTACCTGTACCAGTACCAGTACCAGTACCAGTACCAGTACCTGTCTGTCTGTCTGTCTACAGACTGCTTTGAGGACCAGTACCTGTTTGGACGGGACTCTCAGTGTAACTATGTTCTGAATGATCCGAACGAAATCAGATCCAAAAGGTTCAGAATCTACAGCAAGAAACACTTCAGGATCTACAGAGTGAGACCTCCTGTTTCTGTTATTGATCACTTCCTGTTTGTGTTATTGATCACTTCCTGTTTGTGTTATTGATCACCTCCTGTTTCTGTTATTGATCACTTCCTGTTTGTGTTATTGATCACCTCCTGTTTCTGATGATCACTTCCTGTTTGTGTTATTGATCACTTCCTGTTTCTGTTATTGATCACTTCCTGTTTGTGTTATTGATCACCTCCTGTTTCTGTTATTGATCACTTCCTGTTTGTGTTATTGATCACTTCCTGTTTCTGTTATTGATCACTTCCTGTTTCTGTTATTGATCACTTCCTGTTTGTGTTATTGATCACTTCCTGTTTGTGTTATTGATCACCTCCTGTTTGTGTTATTGATCACTTCCTGTTTGTGTTATTGATCACTTCCTGTTTCTGTTATTGATCACTTATTGATCACTTCCTGTTTGTGTTATTGATCACCTCCTGTTTGTGTTATTGATCACTTCCTGTTTGTGTTATTGATCACTTCCTGTTTGTGTTATTGATCACTTCCTGTTTGTGTTATTGATCCTGTTTGTGTTATTGATCACTTCCTGTTTCTGTTATTGATCACTCCTGTTTGTGTTATTGATCACTTCCTGTTTCTGTTATTGATCACTTCCTGTTTGTGTTATTGATCACTTCCTGTTTGTGTTATTGATCACTTCCTGTTTGTGTTATTGATCACTTCCTGTTTGTGTTATTGATTGACCAACCCGTCTCTCTGTCTCCCCCCCCCTCCCTCTCAGGAGGGCAGCGAGGTCTTCGTGGTGGACTACAGTAACAACGGGACCTTTGTAGACGGGCTCCGTATCGGTAAAGACCTGAAGCTTCCTCTGGTCAACAACGCCGTCATCTCTCTGGCTGAACAACGGAACAAAGGTCAGAAACCATCCACAGCCTATCAGAGAGAGTCAGCAGCAGGTCTCACCTCTCACTGCCTGTCTGTCTGTCTGTCTGACTGTCTGACTGCCTGTCTGTCTGTCTGTCTGTCTGACTGACTGACTGACTGTCTGTCTGTCTGACTGTCTGTCTGACTGTCTGTCTGTCTGACTGTCTGTCTGTCTGACTGTCTGTCTGTCTGTCTGTCTGACTGTCTGTCTGACTGACTGTCTGTCTGACTGTCTGACTCTGACTGCTGTCTGTCTGTCTGTCTGTCTGTCTGTCTGACTGTCTGACTGACTGACTGACTGTCTGTCTGTCTGCAGTCTTTGTCTTCATCGATCTGATGTCAGACCATCAGTCCAGTTTACCTAAAGAGCTTCAGGAGAAATATCTGCTGACGCGACGCATCGGCACGTGAGTCTGACACGTTCACGCCGCTGTGATGTCACTTCCTGCGCCCTGAAACGCTGAACGTGTGCGTGTGCGTGTGTGTGTGTGTGTGTGTGTGTGTGTGTGTGTGTGTGTGTTTGTGTTGTAGAGGAGTGTGTGGGGAAGTCAAACTGGCCTTTGAGAGATCCTCCTGCAGGAAGTTTGCTGTGAAAATAATAAACAAGAAGAACTTTCAGTCTGAAGGGGTGAGTTGTCTCCTCTGCTCTCTGATTGGCTAAAGGAGTGAGTCGTCTCCTCTGCTCTCTGATTGGCTAAAGGAGTGAGCCGTCTCCTCTGCTCTCCGATTGGTTGAGAGTGCTACTTCTTCCTTCCCTTGTTTCCTTCTTTCCTTCCTGTTATGAATGTAGCAGAAGTAAGTAGGTTAAAAAGCAACAGAAAACTACAAACATGGCGGCTTAACACGTCAGACTCTTTGATGTCCCTATGGACCAATGGCATGCTAGGATGTGATCATGTGATCTGTGTTTGTTTTGGTCCAATCACAGACAGCGGCACGTAACGCGCAGACAGAGATCGAGATTCTGCAGAGAGTGGATCACGTGAGTCCGACACCAACGAAGAAGACATGTGATTACACAGACTGCTCCTTCAGGAAGCGTTCATTATTCATAACATCGTTATGAATGATTAACAATAACTCATATCTTATTCTCTCCTTGTCTCCTCTCCTTGTCTCCTGCAGCCTTGTCTCATAAAGACAGAGGACTTCTATCAGACGGAGGACAGTTATTACATCGTGTTGGAGCTGTGAGTGAAACTCTACACACATTTATGCCATTTTATTACTAAACATTTACATCTGTCTGTCTGTCTGCCTGTCTGTCTGTCTGTCTGCCTGTCTGTCTGTCTGACTGTCTGTCTGTCTGTCTGTCTGCCTGTCTGTCTCTCAGGATGGAGGGAGGAGAGTTGTTCCAGAGAGTGAAGTCTCAGCAGCAGCTCGATGAATCCATCACCAAACTTTATTTCTATCAGATGCTGAAAGCCGTCCAGGTGAAACATGAGTACACACAGACACACACACACACATTACATTACATTACATTATTACATTACATTACATTATTACATTACATTACATTACATTACATTACATTACAGTCATGTAGCAGACGCTTTTATCCAAAGCGACTTACAGGAAGTGTATTCAACATAGGTATTCAAGAGAACTACTAGTCACCAGAAGTCATCAGTGCATCTCCTTTCTTAAACAAGCATCTCAAAGCAGAAACCAGAGCAAAAGTATAGTGCAGAGGCAGATTACTACGAAAACAATAAGTGCTACAAACTAGTACGAATAGGATAAGTGCAGTAAACAAATACAAATTCAATAAGTGCAGCGAACTGATACGAATACAGTGAGTGCAACAACTAATACGAATGCAATAAGTGCTACGAGGAAGACTCAGGGTAGTACTTCTTTATCAGGTAGTACTTCTTTATCAGGTAGGTAGTACTTCTAGTAGTTATCAGTAGTACTTCTTTATCAGTAGTACTTCTTTATCAGGTAGTACTTCTTTATCAGTAGTACTTCTTTATCAGGTAGTACTTCTTTATCAGGGTAGTACTTCTTTATCAGGTAGTACTTCTTTATCAGGTAGTACTTCTTTATCAGTAGTACTTCTTTATCAGGTAGTACTTCTTTATCAGTAGTACTTCTTTATCAGGTAGTACTTCTTTATCAGGTAGTACTTCTTGAAGAGGTGAGGTTAAAGATGGGCAGTGACTCTGCTGTCCTGAGGTCAGTGGGGAGTTCATTCCTCCACTGAGGGGTCAGGACAGGAAGAAGCTGTGACCGGGTGGATCGGCTGCAGGGACCTCTGAGCGACGGGACAACCAGTCACCCCGAGGCAGCAG
>NC_072461.1:29071625-29131625 GCF_027596085.1 Anoplopoma fimbria | reverse complement strand
ACTGTGATACTACTGTGATACTACTACTGCGATACTACTGTGATACTACTACTGTGATACTACTACTGGGATACTGCTGCGATACTACTGCATTACTGTTTCAATACTACTGCAGTACTAACACAGTAATACTGGTCCAGTACTCGGTGTGTTGTGTGTTTCCAGCGAAGGACGTGGTGAGGAAGCTGCTGGTCGTTGACCCCAGCAGGAGGATGACGATAGAGGAAGCTCTGCATCACCCCTGGTTACAGGTAACTCCACTGTATGATGTCATCTGAGGCCTTGTGATGTCATGAGACACTACCCAGCTGCATTATGGGTAGTGTGAGCTTGGGTGTTTTCTATGTTCAGGATGGTGTGATGGTGCAAACGGCTCACAGACTCATGTTCCCCTCTGACGATGCTGCTGCTGTTGCCACGGTAACCACATACACTAACGTTAATTCATTAAAGTAATTCATAGTAACACTGACTCCGCCCCTGACTCCTCCCCCAGGAGGCGGTGTCAGCCTCCAGCAGGAAACGAGGACGAGAAGAAGAAGAAGAAGAAGAACATCAGGCCAAACGGAGCCAAGCCCCGCCCCCTGGCCCAGTGTAGAGAACCAATCAGATTCAGACGTTCCTCAGGTCATGTGACTCCACATGTTCACTACTGAAACACTGTAAATAAAAGTTTGTCTTCTAATAAAGTACTTCATGTTTTTCACTCTGTTTCTGTTTATTTTAAAGACACCAACAAATTAAAATGTAAAATGACTGATCAGAGCCTCCTTCCTAAGCCCCGCCCCTTTTCACTCTGCTCCAATAACAGTTGAGCCTCAGTCAACTTCCTCTTCCTGTCGTACTGAGACATGCTACGTCTGCTACGTCTACGTCACAGCTAATGTTAGCAAACCGCTAGCCAACGTATAGCTGGCGTTGGCAAACCGCTAGCTAAAGTAAAGCTAACGTTAGCAAACTGCTAATATTAGCAAATGCATAGCTAATGAAGGCTCTGGGAACCGTTGCGTTAGAGTGGACTGTTGGTGTTGTCATGGCGACAGTGAGACAGAAGAGTAAATCAATAAGACAATAATCTCAAAAACTTTATTTCTCTTATTAAACATGTTATTTACATCATGTGACCACTGAGCTGAGAGCTGATTGGAGGAAAGGCTGTGACATCACATGACTCAATCAATCAATCAAATGGATCAACAGTGAATCTGCTTCAGTTTAGGATGATTGATTAGAAGTTCAAAACAGAAGTGACTCCACAGAGACACATCCTCCTCCTGTGGGCGGGGCCTCTGTGATGTCACAGCTTGGCCTTGCGGCGGTCCCTGACGGCGTACAGGACGGCGTGCGCTCGCTGGAAGGCCTCGCCGACGGCCTCCTGGACTCGGCTCCTCCAGCGCTGCAGCTGAGGACGCTGCTGCAGGACGTCTCTGCCCCCCCCCAAGGGCTGCAAGGACACACACCAACACGCTCACAACCAAGCCCCGCCTCCAACACGCATGATCAATATCTGAACCAATGGGAGCCTCTGACCTGCATGATCTCACAGACGGCGAGCAGGTCGGCCACGCTGATGTCATCGCCACACAGGAAGGGCTGTCTGCGCAGAAACATGGACTCCAGTTTGTCCAGAGTGTCCTCCAGCTGAGACAGAGCACGAAGCAAGCGCACCTCGTCCACCGGGGAGCCGGTCTGACCTGGGAGGAGCACCTGAGACGGGTGGAGACAGACGGGTGGAGACAGAGAGACAAACGGGGACAAAAGTGTGTGTGTGTATGTATTTGTGTTTGTGTGTGTATTTGTATATGTGTTTGTATATATATATATTTGTATATGTGTGTGTGTTTGTATATATATGTGTGTGTGTGTGTATATTTGTATATGTGTGTGTATATTTGTATATATGTGTGTGTACCTCCAGTATGAACACTCTAGCACTGTGAGGACGGGTGTTGGTTTGATGCCAGGCCGTGTATTCGTCCACTCTGGCTCGTCTCTCTGGTTGCCGTGGATACCAGTGCTCCGGGACATCGTACCTGGTGGCCAGGTACTTCATGATGGCATCACTACAACACACACACACACACACACACACACACACACACACACACACACACACACACACACACACACACACACACACACACACACACACACACATCTTATGTATGTATATATATATATCTTATGTATATATATATATTACATTACATTACATTCCATTACATTACAGTCATGTAGCAGAGGCTTTTCTCCAAAGCGACTTACAGTCAGTAGTATGTTACATATCATTCACCCATTCACACACTGATGACAGGCTACCATCAAGGTGCCACCATCAGACTCTAACTAACATTCATCATCAGTCCACACCGATGGCCTTCAGGAGCAACTTGGGGTTAAGTGTCTTGCCCAAGGACACATCGACTGCCGAAGCCGGGTATCGAACCACCGACCCTCTGATTGGAGAACTACCTTGCTCTCCACTACGCCACAGCCGCCCCATACATATAGGAATATATATATATATATATATATATATATATATATATATATATATATATACATATACACATATATATATATATATATATATATATATATATATATATATATATATATATATATATATATATATATATATATATATATATATATATATATATATATATATATATATATATATATATATATATATATATATATATATATATATATATATATATATATATATATATATATATATATATATATATATATATATATATATATATATATACATATATATACATACATATATATATATATATATATATATATATATATATATACATATATATATGTATGTATATATGTGTGTGTGTGTGTGTGTACCTCTCTGTGAGGATAAAGCCGTTGTCCTCCATCACAGGAACTTTCTGCATCGGGTTCAGCTTCGTGAAGTCTGGAGTTCTGTTCTCTCCTGAAGACAAACCAGAGACCAGAGGACTGAGAGACCAGAGGACTGAGAGACCAGAGGACTGAGAGACCAGAGGACTCAGAGACCAGAGGACTCAGAGACCAGAGGACTCAGAGACCAGAGGACTGAGAGACCAGAGGACTGAGACCAGAGGAGAGACCAGAGGACTCAGAGACCAGAGGACTCAGAGACCAGAGGACTCAGAGACCAGAGGACTGCGTGTCTCAGAGGTTTATTATTTATGAGAGACCAGAGGACTGAGAGACCAGAGGACTGAGAGAGACCAGAGGACTGAGACCAGAGGACTGAGACCAGAGGACTCAGAGACCAGAGGACTGAGAGAGACCAGAGGACTCAGAGACCAGAGGACTCAGAGACCAGAGGACTGAGAGAGACCAGAGGACTGAGAGACCAGAGGACTGAGAGACCAGAGGACTGAGAGACCAGAGGACTGAGAGAGACCAGAGGACTGAGAGACCAGAGGACTGAGAGACCAGAGGACTGAGAGACCAGAGGACAGAGACCAGAGACTGAGAGACTGAGAGACCAGAGGACTGAGAGACCAGAGGACTGAGAGACCAGAGGACTGAGAGACCGGTGGGTTTTCAGAGGACGGGTTGGGGGATTTATGACCAGAGGACTTAGAGACCAGAGGACTCAGAGACCAGAAACAGAGACCAGAAGATTTCAGAGACCAGAGGACTCAGAGACCAGAAACTGAGACCAGAGCCTGAAGCACAGAGTTCTGAGAGACCAGAGACTCTCCGGTGGGTTTTCAGAGACCTGCGGCTCGGGAGGGGTTTATTATTTATGATAAATAATTATCAGAGATCCTTAAGCACAGAACCAGAAGACAGAGACCAGAGGACAGAGACCTGAAGCACAGAGTCCTGAAGCACAGAGTCCTGAAACAGAGTTCTGAACACAGAGAGCACCTGAAGGACAGAGACCTGAAGCACAGAGACTCCTGAAGCACAGGCACAGAGACCTGCAGGTCAGGACCTGAAGGACAGAGACCTGAAGCACAGAGACCTGAAGCACAGAGACCTGAAGCACAGAGACCTGAAGCACAGAGACCTGAAGCACAGAGACCTGAAGCACAGAGACCTGAAGCACAGAGACCTGAAGCACAGAGACCTGAAGCACAGAGACCTGAAGCACAGAGACCTGAAGGTCAGAGACCTGAAGCACAGAGACCTGAAGCACGGAGCCCCTCTCACGCACGGAGCCCCTCTCACGCACGGAGCCCCTCTCACGCACGGAGCCCCTCTCACCTGTCCGCAGGGCCACGCTGTGCACGGTGTGCGGGGTCCCTGTGGCCTCCAGCAGCAGCAGCACCGCCCTGCAGGGCTGCGACAGGAGGTCCAGGTAGAGCTGCGGCCCCCGGCGGGCTGCCATGGAGGCTCTGCTCTGTTGAACATAGACATCATACACCTATATGATGTCTATGGTGTTGAACGGGGAACAACCGGAGAACAACCGACAACCGGCTGTTGTTCTTCCGTGTGACGGACCGGGGACGGACCGGCAGCGCCCCCACGGGCCGAGCAGCGCTCTGCAGGGTCACCGCCAGAAGGTCTCACTGGAGACAAATAAGAATGAAATAAAATAAATAATTATAATGTTTTCATTCATTTTAAAATATATACATATTAAAATAATGGAAAAATAATATTAATAAAAAAATACAAATAATACAAAACAATATAAAAAATTTAAATGAAATGAAAAAATGAACATAAAAATAAACATATACAGCGGGTAAAATAAGTATTGAACACGTCACCATTTTTCTCAGTAAATATATTTCTAAAGGTGATATTGACATGAAGTTTGGTAACAACCCAAGTAATCCATACATACAAAGAAAACCAAACAAACAAGTTCAGAAATTAAGTTATGTATAATGAAATGGAAAAAGTATTGAACACATGAAGAAAGGGAGGTGCAAAAAGTCATGGAAAGCCAAGACAGCAGCTGAAATCTATCAGTAATTAGAAAGCAGTCCTGCCCCTTGTCAGTGCAAATGAATATCAGCTGGTTCAGTCCCAACTGATGGCCTATAAAAAGGTGTCTCATTACCAAGGTGTCACACAAGAAACATCTCATGATGGGTAAAAGCAAAGAGCTCTCTCAAGACCTTCACAACCTTATTGTTGCAGAACATACTGATGGCATTGGTTACAGAAGGATTTCTAAACTTCTGAATGTTCCAGTGAGCACTGTTGGGGCCATAATCCGGAAGTGGAAAGAACATCATTTCACCATAAACCGGCCACGACCAGGTGCTCCTCGCAAGGTTTCTGACAGAGGAGTGAAAAGAATTATCAGAAGAGTTGTCCAAGAGCCAAGGAGCACTAGTGGAGAGCTTCAGAAAGACCTGGAATCAGCAGGTACAATTGTTTCAAAGAAAACAATAAGTAATGCATCAACCGCCGTGGCCTGTATGCACGCTCACCACGCAAGACTCCACTGCTGAAGAAAAAGCATGTTGAAGCTCGTTTAAAGTTTGCTGCACAACATTCAGACAAGCCTGTGAAATACTGGGAGGATATAGTCTGGTCAGATGAGACCAACATGGAACTCTTTGGAGGCCATAATACACACCATGTTTGGAGGTCAAATGGCACTGCACATCACCCCAAAAACACCAGACCAACAGTGGAGTTTGGAGGTGGAACATCATGGTGTGGGGCTGTTTCTCAGCATACGGCACTGGCAAACTTCATATAATTGAAGGAAGGATGAATGGAAAAATGTACCGAGACATTCTTGATAACAATCTGCTGCCATCTAGCAGGATGATGAAGATGAAACGAGGGTGGACATTTCAGCAAGACAATGATCCCAAACACACAGCCAAGGAAACTCTCCACTGGTTTCAGAGAAAGAACATAAAGCTGCTAGAATGGCCCAGCCAATCACCTGACCTGAATCCAATAGAAACTCTGTGGAAAGAACTAAAGATCAGAGTTCATAGAAGAGGCCCACGGAACCTTCAAGATCTGAAGACTGTTTGTGTGGAAGAATGGGCCAAAATCACACCTGAGCAATGCATGCCACTAGTTTCTCCATACAGGAGGCGTCTTGAAGCTGTCATCACCAACAAAGGCTTCTGTACCAAGTATTAAATACATTTCAGTAGGCGTGTTCAATACTTTTTCCCTGTCATTCCATTTTATTACACATAACTTAATTTCTGAACGTATTTGTTTGGTTTTCTTTGTATGTATGGATTACTTGGGTTGTTACCGACATCTGGTGAACATTTCATGTCAAAAATATATTTACTGAGAAAAATGGTGACGTGTTCAATACTTATTTACCTGCTGTATATATAATTTATAATACAAATAATAATGACAAATAAATACAAAATTACTAAAATATACATACACCCAATACAGTTTGTATGAAGAGGAAACTGCACGATCATGTTAACGTTTGAATCAGATATTATATCTGAAGAAAAACAACATACACGTATATTTATATACATACACACACACACACACACACACACACACACACACACACACACACACACACACACACACACACACACACACACACACACACACACACACACACAGTGTATAATGTGTACTATTCATACATGTGTACATGGACTATGTTTTTTTAACATTTAACATGAGAAAAGAAAAGAAAGAAGGGAACTGAAGTCTGAGAGTAGTTAATGTAGAAGAGGACAGACAGGTCTAATGGAGAAGAGGACAGACAGGTCTAATGTAGAAGAGGACAGACAGGTCTAATGGAGAAGAGGACAGACAGGTCTAATGTAGAAGAGGACAGACAGGTCTAATGGAGAAGAGGACAGACAGGTCTAATGGAGAAGAGGACAGACAGGTCTAATGGAGACAGACAGGTCTAATGGAGAAGAGGACAGACAGGTCTAATGGAGAAGAGGACAGACAGGTCTAATGGAGAAGAGGACAGACAGGTCTAATGGAGAAGACCTAATGGAGAAGAGGACAGACAGGTCTAATGGAGAAGACCTGTCTGTCCTCTTCTCCATTAGACCTGAGGACAGACAGGCTGTTTCACCCTGATTGTGAAGAATCATAAAAACCCCTAAACAGGAAAAAGTCCTTAAATATTCATAAAAATCATATTTTGAGCCAGAATTCGTAACGCCTCACGAGTCATCCTCAGGGAGCCCGTTCTCCTGTCCCAACTGAGCCAATATCTGTGAGCCAATCAGAGTATCACTGCTTTTGGCATCCAATCAGATGGCTCGATTTGTGCCAATTTCTAAATCCGGAGCCACCATGATGGATCCTCGCTACCGAGCGCTCAGTTTGAATCCTGACTGACAGGTATGACGTGGTGGTTATCACTTTGATTGATAAAGTGCTCATTGATTAGAACACGAGTGTGAAACTCTGTAGAACTCATATTAATGTCTGACATCAGTCTCCCCCAGTTATCTGCTCTGATCTGATGATGTTGTCAGCTCGACCGTAACTCTACAGCCGGAGCTTTAGAGTTCTTACTCTGTCAAACTGTAATCTAGTGATCGAAAGCTATAACGTCACTCTACTTATTAAAGATTCTGATGACGAGAAGTCATCAGTGTTTGTTGTTCAGAGACAGACGTGCGTTCCCTCCATGTGTTTCTGTTCTCTAGTCTGGAGTGAGCTGGTGTTGTTTCAACCTGCAGTCATCTCTCCAGAGCCAGCTCCATCCTAAGGAGAGGTCAGCTGTCACTTCTCTACTCCTGCCTCTATACATTTAGACCCAAATTGTTTGTGACATGTAACCACTACTTATGCTGGTTTACATTTGCCAACATACTGAGATTGTTTCATTGAACCAACCTTTACATGTGCATCTTTAAGTGCAGTGTTTCACAGTGTGAGGCCTGCAGACACATCACAGTGTTTTAGCTGCTCCAAGCCCAGCTCATCCTCACTACTTTTTATTATTATTATTATTATTATTATTATATTCCTTTATTGATCCCCATGGGGGAAATTCGGGTGTTGCAGCAGCTCAACTACATAGAAACAGATAATAAATACACATATTATACAATAAAATAAAAATAGAATAAAAATAGAAAATAAGAATAAAAAAATAATGTACAGTATATCCACATGGGGGGCTGGTCAGCATGGTGACAGACTGTGGTCTCTGCTGTTGTTGTACAGTCTGATGGCAGTGGGCACAAATGAGCGTCTGAAGCTCCGTCCTGCTCTTTGGTAGAATCAGCCGATGGCTGAAAGAGCTGCCCAGCTGCCACAGTTCCTCATGGAGAGGGTGAGAGGGATTGTCCAGGATGGCTCTGAGTTTGGCCTTCATCCTCCTCTCACCCACTGACTCCAGACTGTCCAGCTCCAGACCACCACAGAGCTGGCTCTCCTCACCAGCTTGTTGAGTTTGTTGGCATCTCCAGTCCTGATGCCACCACCCCAGCACGCTACAGCGAAGAAGAGAGAAGAAGAGGGCACTGGCTACCACAGACTAGTAGAAGAAGAGGGCGCTGGCTACCACAGACTGGTAGAAGAAGAGGGCGCTGGTTACCACAGACTGGTAGAAGAAGAGGGCGCTGGTTACCACAGACTGGTAGAAGAAGAGGGCTCTGGTTACCACAGACTGGTAGAAGAAGAGGGCGCTGGCTACCACAGACTGGTAGAAGAAGAAGAGGGCACTGGTTACCACAGACTGGTAGAAGAAGAGGGCGCTGGCTACCACAGACTGGTAGAAGAAGAGGGCACTGGTTACCACAGACTGGTAGAAGAAGAGGGCACTGGTTACCACAGACTGGTAGAAGAAGAGGGCGCTGGCTACCACAGACTGGTAGAAGAAGAGGGCGCTGGTTACCACAGACTGGTAGAAGAAGAGAAGAAGAGGGCGCTGGCTACCACAGACTGGTAGAAGAAGAGGGCGCTGGTTACCACAGACTGGTAGAAGAAGAGAAGAAGAGGGCGCTGGCTACCACAGACTGGTAGAAGAAGAGGGCTCTGGTTACCACAGACTGGTAGAAGAAGAGGGCGCTGGCTACCACAGACTGGTAGAAGAAGAAGAGGGCACTGGTTACCACAGACTGGTAGAAGAAGAGGGCACTGGCTACCACAGACTGGTAGAAGAAGAAGAGGGCACTGGTTACCACAGACTGGTAGAAGAAGAGGGCGCTGGCTACCACAGACTGGTAGAAGAAGAAGAGGGCACTGGTTACCACAGACTGGTAGAAGAAGAAGAGGGCACTGGTTACCACAGACTGGTAGAAGAAGAGGGCACTGGTTACCACAGACTGGTAGAAGAAGAGGGCACTGGTTACCACAGACTGGTAGAATGCCTTGAGCAGTTCATTGCACACATTGAAGGACCTCGGCCTCCTCAGGAAGAACAGCCTGCTCTGTCCTTTCCTGTAGAGGGCAGTGTTGTGTGTCCAGTCCAGTTTATTGTTGATCTGCACCCCAAGGTGCTTGTAGGACTCAACCCTCTCCACTTCCCTACTACTGATGTACTGTTGGCCAGTAGAACCACTGAATCAGACTTTACTAACTCACCTCTGGTCATGTATGTACAATCCACATCTGTGTCACTCATAACTAGAGCCATCTCTGCAGTATCAGTGTGAAATGAATGCAGGATGTGTGTTTCCACCTGATGCTATCTCTAAAGTATGATGTCATATCAGTGAGATGCTTGTGGTTTTCTTGAATTTTCATGATCATGCAGGCTGAGGAGGCATCTGCTTATGTCTAAAATCATTCATTTTCATTATGATCATTTGGGCCACAGCAGGTTGTGTGAAGAAGGACGACCCCTATAGATTAGTTTCTGAGAAGCAGCCGAGCAGGAACCGCACTACGCCTGCCTGCTTGCGGAAGAGGACGGCAGTCACCCGCCCGCGGACTAATACGAGCAGCATTAGGTTGGTGAAAGGGCCTGTTCAGAGTCCAGTTACAAGACTGTGTGCGTGCAAACAACCAGTAAGTGAACATAAACCACTATGTTAGTTGTATTGTGTCATAATGTTTACATGTTTAGTTTGCACGGTCATTTAGTCTGATGTATGTTTGCTTATGGACGAAAGTGAAACTAACTGTTTATTAATGGCGGTGTCACTTTCAAGTGGTTAAGTGATCTAATCCGCAAATTATTGTTTCCAGGTTGTCTGCAGAATGTAGACAAAGTTTACTGTTATTATTCTGTGTTGTATTTGTTTATATTAGAGACTACTATGCATCTGTACTGACAGGCAGAGTTGCATAATCAACCTGTTAAACCATTATGTAAAGTTTACTAATTATTAATGTATATTTGTTTCAGAACCACACACACACACTTGTTTGACTACAGTCAATAAATCCATCAAAGAAACATCTTCCCTGGAGTGCATTCTTACCAGTAACAAACTATACAGTCCTTTTTAGTCTTTCTAACAGGTTGTAAGAATGTTTAGGTTATTAAAACTCTGATTATCATATGCAAAATATGTATTGCCCTCCACAGAGACACAGAGTAGGAAACACTATCTTCACAAAGCAAAGCCTGAGCTAACATTAATAATAACCAGTCCATACACAGTGTTTGTAAAGCCTGAGCTAACATTAATAATAACCAGTCCATACACAGTGTTTGTAAAGCCTGAGCCGATTGCGTCACAGCGTCCCGTTTCAAAGACTCCTTCTAACGCAGCCTTCTTTTCCCAGATTCAGAGGATACAACTGACCGTCTCATTTCAGAGAGCGCAAGATATACACTGAGGACAACACATGAGACCATCAGAGCAGAGAGACAGACAGAGAGACAGACGGGCAGAGAGACAGACGGGCAGAGAGACAGTCTACCTGGACGTCATGGATCACCTGTTGATGCTGTTGCTGTTGCTGTTGCTGTGGAGCTCAGGTACACACACACACACACACACACACACACACACACACACACACACACACACACACACACACACACACACACACACACACACACACACACACACACACACACACACTGCTGCAGCTTCACATTAAAACACTTCAACATGACACCACAACGGGGTCTTTTATTGTGAAGCACTCACAGGGAACACAATGTATTCATCACTGAGGTTAAAAACAGGAGAGACCATCAGGACTCGCTGCCTCTGATTGGCTGAACCCTTCTAGGTGTTCCAGGTGTCTGCTCAAAGCTAATGTTAGCTTATGCTAAGCTCTACTACAAATTAGAAAGGCCCAGGAGGAAAGGACCTAAACCACAGCAGTTCACCTTTTTGTTCCCGTAGTCCAAAGTTAGTCTACCCGGTCTGAAGAACTTTATTTAAATTAGAATTCTAATTGATATCTGGCCTTAAATGTTTTAACAATGACGTTGTTGTGAGTAACAGACAGATGAGCTCCTACAGAGCACATAGAAAAAACACAACCAGACTGAGACACAAAGGTTTTAACTAACTATTTATTTGGTCGTATTGTGTCCCTTTATGGTCCTTGTGTTCTTTTTCACAGATTGTGCAGATGTAATGTTATGTTATTGTCACGGGTGTGGTGTGGACCCAGAAGCAGTGCGGCAGGACACGGAGTAGAATGCAGCAGCTTTATTGAAAGTGGAACATACAGCAGACAAACAGGCAGGATCAGACAAACAGGCAGGGTCAGACTCACGCCGTGAATTCCTATCAGGAAACGCCAAGCCGTCAGGGAAACAGGCAGGGTACCAGGCAGACAGAAACCGGAGGAAGCGGAGGCTATACTCGTGGTCGGGGACAGAAGGCTAAGGCGGCTAAGTGGGGCACAGGCAAGGTAGGAATCTGGTGGTCGGGGACAGAAGGCTGAGTCATTGACCAGGGCACAGGCAAGGCAGGGAAGTCCAAACAGGCAGTGTCGGCAACGGGAAATCAGTCCAAGGGAAATTGCTGGAAGGTCTGGCATGAATGCGGCGAACGATCTGGCAGCGAGTGTATGACTGACTGGGATTTAAATACTGGAGGGAGTAGGTACAGCAGAGTGAGCAGGTGAGAGGGATTGTGCTGATGAGGTGGGTGTGGCAGACAGGTTAAATTCAATTCAGTTTATTTTGTATAGCCCAGAATCACAAATTACAAATTTGCCTCAGAGGGCTTTACAATCTGTGCACATGCGACATCCTCTGTCCTTCCCTCACATCGGCACAGGAAAAAAAAACCTTTAACAGGGAGAAAAAAGGAAGAAACCTCTGGGAGAACGACAGAGGAGGATCCTTCTCCCAGGATGGACAGAATGCAATAGATGTCATGTGTACAGAATGAACAGCATAACAGTTCTTAGATACAACACATTCAATGTATATGACATAAATGATTCATATAATAAGACTACTTATAATAACAGCAGCAGTTATTATAGTCGAATTATAATTATGAAAATAGGGAGAGTAATGTGATTAATAATAATAATAATCGAAGTAGCACTGGGTGTCAGTCGGCTCACAGCAGGAGGCACGACTACGGTCCAGGTACCACAACGATTCATGGAAACCTGCAGAGCAAGAAAGCAAAAGGGCTTCAGGGTGGAAGTAAAGCTAAAATGCTTAATGGTACAGGTAATAGTAATAGTAATGTGACTAGTAATAATAATGGTGGTAGCAGTTGGTGTCAGCAGGGCCGTAGCAGGATGCACGACCACGGTCCAGGTACAGCCACGATTTATAAAAGCCTGCGAAGCGAGAAAGCACAAAGACTCCAGGGTACAAGCAAGTCAATAAGCGTAATCCCTTGGTATCCGTTTGCAACAGCCCCGTTTCCGACAGCCCCTGAAAGTAGCAGGAGCTCCATGCTGCATGGACGCAGCTCTCCGTCAGCTTGACTTTTATCTTTACTTTTAAACAGTTATATTTTACTAAACAAAGTTTCTACTCACGGGAGGGAAGCTACACTATCTTCTCTTCTGTCCATTTTATCCGCTGACTTCCTGCTCTGTACTCGCCGGACGCTATCTGCCCGGCAGGCCGTGGAGACCCCACCACCACGAGCACCGAGTACGAGTGAACCGGGACCAGGATCGTGACCAGGACCGGAACCAGGACCAGGACCGGGATCGGGACCAAGACCGGGACCAGGACCAGGATTGGGATCAGGACCGGGACCGGGACCAGCACCAGGATCGGGACCAGGACCAGTCACTCGTATTTTAAGTCTTGTTTCATACTTGGACTATGGCCGTGTGTGGGGCCTGCAGACTCGCGTACTCCGAGTTATCGGATGATATCCGCCGCCTGGAGTCTCAATTCCAAAAAAGAGATCATCTGATCGACAGCTTCGTATCCGTAGCGGCTGCCCAGGCAAAGCATATTTCATAGATGCAATCCTCCAGTCTTGCTGTCCAGGCAACCCGACCTTCAACCTCCGTAGTGTCTCAGCTGGTCTCGGACTCTGCAGCTACTCTACCCTAGCTGGCCTCACTGCACACCGGCAGTCTACCGCTCCGCCCGGAATTAGGTCCAATTTTATTTTCCATATACATGCTCCCCCTAGGTCAAATCATCAAACGTCATAATGTAGAATCAGTAATCTCTTTTAAATCACTTCTTAAAACACATTTTTATAGATTGGCTTTTATGTGATGTTGTTTTATTGGTTTATTTTCATTTGGTCTTGGTATTTTATCTTATATTTGTTTACTATATTTTACCATTATCACTTGATTTTATTTATTTCATTATTTTATTTATTTTATTTATTTTATTTATTTTATTTATTTTATTTATTTTATTTATTTTATTTATTTTATTTATTTTATTTATTTTATTTATTTTGTTTATTTGATTGTCACTTGTTATTTCATTTTGTTTATTATGCACTGTCTTGCTGGCTGGTCTGTCAAAGCACTTTGTAAACCTTGTTTTTAAAAGGTGCTATATAAATAAAGTTATTAATAGTACAGGGAATAATAATAGTAATGTGACTACTAATGATAGTGGTAGTAGTAGTGGGTGTCAGCAGGGCTTCAGCAGGTGGCACGATGACAGTCCAAATATAACCTCGATTCCTGGGAACCTGCGAGGCGAGAAAGCACAAGAACTCCGGGGAAGAAGCAAAATCAGTAATGTGCATAAATAGGAGATTAATACATAAAGAAGGAGTGAGAGAAGAGGAGAGAGGAGCTCAGTGTATCCTAGGTAGTCCCCCGGCTGTCTAGGCATACTGTATAGCAGCATATCTAGGGGCTGGACCAAGGAGAACCTGAACCAGCCCTAACTATAAACCTGAACCAGCCCTAACTATAAACCTGAACCAGCTCTAACTATAGACCTGAACCAGTCCTAACTATAAACCTGAACCAGTCCTAACTATAAACCTGAACCAGTCCTAACTATAGACCTGAACCAGTCCTAACTATAGACCTGAACCAGTCCTAACTATAAACCTGAACCAGCCCTAACTATAAACCTGAACCAGTCCTAATTATAAACCTGAACCAGTCCTAACTATAAACCTGAACCAGCTCTAACTATAAACCTGAACCAGCCCTAACTATAAACCTGAACCAGTCCTAACTATAAACCTGAACCAGCCCTAACTATAAACCTGAACCAGCCCTAACTATAAGCGCTATCAGAAAGGAAGGTCTTAAGCCTGCTCTTGAAAGTGGTGAGTGTGTCTGCCCCCCGGACTGAAACTGGAACCTGGTTCCACAGAAGAGGAGCCTGATAACTGAAGGCTCTGGCTCCCATCCTACTTTTATATACTCTAGGAACCACAAGTAACCCTGCATTGATTGAGCGCAGCTCTCTAGTTGGGTAATATGGAACTATAAGTTCCTTAAGATAAGACGGTGCCTGGCCAGTTAGAGCTTTGTAGGTAAGTAGAAGAATTTTTAATTCTATTCTTGATTTAACAGGGAGCCAGTGCAGAGAAGCTAATACTGGAGTATTTGTGTGTATTTGACTTCTGGAGGGATACTGAACTACTTGATTCTGCTAGGATAGACTAAGTATATTGTTTTTGCTTTCTTAAGTTGTTCTTAACTGTACCAAGCCTGCTTAAAAGTGTTAGTGTTTGATGCTGATTCTGTTGTTTCTGCCATTCCTGTAATCAGGAACTGCTTTGAGAGGTGTGCTTTAGTTTCAATAGGTCAATTGTCCTCTTAACTGCTAGGGGGAGTGGCTTACACTCCTGGCAGACAATGAGCAATCAGTAGGTAGGTCCTTAACCACTGCTGGTGGCTGGAAGCGTCAGCTTTCAAGCGTCTGGCAAACGAAGGCTAGGGCGAACAAAGGCAACAGGGTGACTTTTTCAAGCCAGACTTGAAAGGCTAGGGCGAACAAAGGCAACAGGGCGACTTTTTCAAGCCAGACTTGAAAGGCTAGGGCGAACAAAGGCAACAGGGCGACTTTTTCAAGCCAGACTTCTTCAAGCAATGACTTCTCGAGCGTGTACTTGTACGGGTCAGTAATTTGTTTATATTGACTACCATGTGTCTGCATCCTATTTCTGTCTGTTCCTCTGTCCGGTGGTCACGTAGACAGTGGGTCACTCCCAGGTGCCGTGACCCCACTAATCCCATCTATCCCACTCTCTCAGCCCATGGTGAGCAAGTGGTGTCGGGGGGGCTTTGGAACTGCCAGTCGGCAGTGCCGAAAGCTGAGTTCATCTCAGCCTACGCATCCTTGCTCTCCCTCAACTTTCTTGCTCTAATTGAGACCTGGATCACACCAGAAAACACCACCACACCCGCAGCTCTCTCAGATGTGAACTCCTTCTCTCACACTCCCAGAGCTGCGAGGCCAGGTGGTGGCACTGGCCTGCTAATTTCCCCAAAATGGAAATACTCTCTTGTCTCTGTTCCACAGTTCTCCCCTTCCTCTTTTGAATTTCATGCTGTTACTGTCACTTATCCAGTCAAGCTCACCATTGCTGTTGTGTATCGCCCACCAGGCCCTCTTGGTGAGTTCCTGGAGGAGCTTGACACACTAGTCTCACACTTCCATGACGATGGCTCCGCACTCATCATGCTCGGCGACTTCAACATCCAGACTGATAAGTTAGAACCTCTGCTTTCCTTCCTCTCCTCCTTTGACCTCTATCGCTCTTCCTCTCCTCCTACCCACAAGGCCGGCAACCAGCTGGATCTTATCTTCACTAGACACTGTTCTACCGCTAACCTCTCTGTCACTCCCCTCCAGCTCTCGGACCACTACTTCATGTCCTACTCCCTCTCCCTCTCCTCTCCCCCTTACTTCCTCCACCTACCCACATGGTTTCTACCTGTAGTCACCTCCGCTCCCTCTCCCCCGCTGATCTTTCCTCTTCCGTTACCTCTGCCCTCCCTGACCCTGAATCCTTCTCTCTCCTATCCCCCGATACTGCTACTGATCTTCTCCTCTCCACCCTTTCCTCCTCTTTGGACAACCTCTGTCCCTTCACCTCCAGGCCTGCACGGCCAACTCCTCCTGCCCCATGGCTGTGGGACTCAGTGCGTACTGATAGACGGAGCGTAAGAGCGGCTGAGCGTAAATGGAGAACAGGCAAACTCCCGGAGGACCTTCTTAACTTCCAATCTCTCCTTTCCACTTTTTCCTCCTCTCTAGCTACTGCTAAAGCGGCTTTTTCCGCTCTAAAATCCTAACCTCTGCTTCCAATCCTAAAAAACTCTTTGAAACTTTCTCTTCACTCCTCCAACCCCCACCCCCTCCTCCTACTTCCTCCCTTCTCCCTGATGATTTCACCAACTTCTTTGACAAGAAGGTAAACGATATCAGATCCTCCTTCTCTCAGCCCCCCTCTCCCTGTCCACCCTCTCCCTCTCTACCCTCTCCAGCTCTTCCCCCTCAGCTCCCCCTTCCCTCTCCACACCCCATCTTACCCTATCTTGCTCCCCTCTCCCCTAACGAGGTCCTCGACCTTGTTACATCTAACCGCCCCACCACGTGCTCCCTTGACCCGATCCCCTCCCCTCTTCTTCAGTCTATTGCCACTGAACTCCTTCCTTTCCTCACCCACCTCATCAACACATCTCTCGTCTCGGGATGCTTTCCCTCGGCTTTCAAGACTGCTAGAGTCACCCCCCTTCTGAAAAAACCATCACTTGACCCCTCTGATGTGAAGAACTTCAGACCGGTTTCTCTTCTACCCTTTCTATCCAAAACACTTGAATGCGCTGTCTCTAAACAACTGTCTTCCTACCTCCACCAGAACAACCTCTTGGACCCCCACCAGTCCGGGTTCAAGGTGGGTCACTTGTCAGAGACGGCCCTCCTTGCGGTGACAGAGTCGCTTCACGCCGCGAGAGCGAACTCTCTCTCCTCTGTCCTGATTCTCCTGGACCTGTCAGCGGCGTTTGACACGGTGAACCACCAGATCCTCCTCTCCACCCTCGAGGGGATGGGCGTCTCAGGCTCTGCACTCTCCCTGTTTGCATCCTACCTGACAGGCCGATCCTACCAGGTGACATGGAGGGGGGCCGTGTCGGAACCACGCATGCTGACTACGGGGGTTCCACAAGGTTCAGTTCTGGGCCCCCTTCTCTTCTCGCTCTACACAACATCTCTGGGTTCTGTTATTCGCTCGCATGACTTCTCTTACCATTGTTATGCCGATGACACCCAGCTGGTCTTGTCATTTCCTCCCGGTGACACCCAAGTGGAGGCACGCATTGCTGCGTGCTTGGCTGACATCTCGAAGTGGATGGCGACACACCACCTGAAGCTCAACCTGGACAAAACCGAGCTACTGTTCCTCCAGGGGAAGGGTTGCCCGCACTGAGACCTGTCCATCACCATTGATGATGCCGTGGTGACGCCAACTCGGACTGTGAGGAATCTGGGTGTGACCCTGGACGACCAACTGTCGCTCTCAGCAAACATTGCATCGGTCACAGGCTCCTGCAGATTCCTCCTCTACAACATCAGGAGGATTCGCCCCTTCCTCACTGAGGAGACGGCGCAGGTGCTCATCCAGGCTCTGGTCATCTCCCGCCTGGACTACTGCAACTCACTACTTGCCGGAGCCCCGGCGTCGGCCATCAGACCTCTGGAGCTCGTCCAGAAAGCTGCAGCACGTCTGGTGTTCAATCGCCCCAAGTTCTCCCACACAACTTCCCTTCTCCGTTCTCTACACTGGCTCCCTGTAAGAGCTCGTATCCAGTTTAAGACTCTGGTGCCTACAGGGCAGTGAAAGGAACAGCTCCTTCCTATCTCCAGGCCTTGGTCAAGCCCTACACCCCTGCCCGACCACTTCGCTCTGCTGCCTCGGGGCGATTGGTTGCCCCGTCGCTCAGAGGTCCCTGCGGCCGATCCACCCGGTCACAGCTTTTTTCTGTCCTGGCCCCTCAGTGGTGGAATGAACTCCCCACTGACGTCAGGACAGCAGAGTCGCTGCCCATCTTTCGGCGCAGGCTGAAAACTCACCTCTTCAAGAAGTACTACCCTGAGCCTTCCTCGTAGCACTTATTGCATTCGTATTAGTTGTTGCACTCACTGTATTCGTATCAGTTCGCTGCACTTATTGAATTCATATTCGTTTACTGCAGTTATCCTATTCGTAGTAGTTTGTAGCACTTATTATATTCGTATTAGTCTGTTGCAATTATTTTTCGTAGTAATTTGCCTCTGCACTATACTTTTGCTCTGGTTTATGCTTTAAGATGCTTGTTTAAGAAAGGAGATGCACTTATGACTTCTGGTGACTAGTAGTTCTCTTGAATACCTATGTTGAATACACTTCCTGTAAGTCGCTTTGGATAAAAGCGTCTGCTAAATGACTGTAATGTAATGTAATGTAATGGAGTAATATGATCCCTTTTCTTAGTTTTTGTTAGAACACGTGCTGCAGCATTCTGGATCAACTGTAAAGATCTAAGAGACCTATTAGAGCAGCCTGATAATAAGGAGTTACAGTAATCTAGTCTAGAGGTAACAAATGCATGAACTAGTTTTTCTGCTTTGAGACAGGATTTGCCTGATTTTCGCAATGTTACGTAAATGAAATAAGGCTATCCTTGAGATCTGTTTTATATAAGAGTTAAAAGACAGATCCTGATCAAAGATAACTCCAAGGTTCTTAACAGTAGTGCTGGATGCTAGAGCAATGCCATCTAGAGAAACTATATCGTTAGATAATTGATTTCGAAGGTGATCTGGACCTAGTAAGATAACTTCTGTTTTTTCAGAGTTTAACATTAAGAAGTTACAGGTCATCCAGGTTTTTATGTCCGTAAGACATGCTTGAAGTTTAGAGAACTGGTTAGTTTCGTCTTGCTTAATCGATAGATATAACTGGGTATCATCTGCATAACAATGAAAGTTTACTGAGTGTTTTCTGATAATATTCCCCAAGGGAAGCATATATAAGGTAAATAAAATAGGTCCAAGAACAGACCCCTGTGGAACTCCGTGACTAACCCTGGTTTTCATCGAGCTTTCATTGTTTACATATACAAACTGAGATCGGTCTGATAAATACAACTTAAACCAGCTAAGTGCGGTTCCTTTAATGCCTATTAGATGCTCCAATCTCTGTAATAGGATTTGATGATCAATGGTATCAAATGCAGCACTAAGGTCTAGCAGTACAAGTACAGAGACAAGTCCTTTGTCTGAAGCTATTAGAAGGTCATTGGTAGTTTTCACCAGTGCTGTCTCTGTGCTATGATTCACTCTAAATCCTGACTGAAAATCCTCAAATAAACTATTGTTATGCAGAAAGTCACACAGCTGATTAGAGACTGCTTTCTCAAGGATCTTAGAGAGGTTAGAAGGTCTATAGTTAGAAGGTTAGATAGATATAGTTAGATATAGTCTATAGTTAGATATAGGTCTATAGTTAGATATAGGTCTATAGGTCTATAGTTAGATATAGGTCTAAGGTTAGATATAGGTCTATAGTTAGATATAGATATAGGTCTATAGTTAGATATAGGTCTTAGATATATATAGTTAGGTCTATAGTTAGATATAGGTCTATAGTTAGTTAGATATAGTCTATAGTTAGATATAGTCTATAGTTAGATATAGGTCTATAGTTAGGTCTATAGTTAGATATAGTCTATAGTTAGATATAGGTCTATAGTTAGATATAGTCTATAGTTAGATATAGGTCTATAGTTAGCCAACACCTCTGGATCTAGAGTAGGTTCTTAAGAAGAGGTTTAATTACAGCTAGTTTGAAGGCCTGTGCTACATGGCCCATTAGTAAAGACAGATTGATAATTTCTAATAAAGAATTGCTAATTAAAGGTAAAACTTCCTGAAGCAGCCTAGTCGGAATCGGGTCTAAGAGACAGGTGGAAGGTTTAGACTTAGAAATAGTTAAAGTCAATTGTTGAAGGTCGATGGGAGAAAAGCCATCTAAATATATTTCAGGTTCTACAGCTGTGGATCGATCGGTACTGGTTGAGGGCAGTAGATTATAAATTTTGTCTCTAATAGTTAGAATCTTATCATTAAAGAAGTTCATGAAGTCACTACTACTGAGGTTTATAGGAATACACGGCTCAACAGAGCTGTGACTCTCTGTCAGCCTGGCTACAGTGCTGAAGAGAACCCTAGGGTTGTTCTTATTTAAATCTATTAATGCTGAATAATAGGCTGCTCTAGCATTACGGAGGGCCTTCTTATATATTTTAAGACTGTCTCACCAGACTAACCGCGCTTCATCCACATTGGTGGAACGCCATATCCTTTCAAGTTTTCGCGATATTTGCTTTAAATCGCGGGTTTGAGGGTTATACCATGAAGCAAACCTCCTTTCTTTTATTAGCTTCTTTTTTAGAGGAGCTATAGAGTCTAGTGTCATTCAGTGAGCATGCAGCACTATCAACAAGATGGTCAAGCTAGAGTAGGTGGAGACAGACAGTAGGAGTCCTCTGTTATATGGAGACAGACTAAAGTTAGAGTAGGAGTCCTCTGTTATATGGAGACAGACTAAGTCCTCTGTTATATGGAGACAGACTAAAGAGTAGGAGTCCTCTGTTATATCAGGACTGTTATATGGAGACAGACTAAAGCTAGAGTAGGAGTCCTCTGTTATATGGAGACAGACTAAAGTTAGAGTAGGAGTCCTCTGTTATATGGAGACAGACTAAAGCTAGCGTAGGAGTCCTCTGTTATATGGAGACAGACTAAAGTTAGAGTAGGAGTCCTCTGTTATATGGAGACAGACTAAAGCTAGAGTAGGAGTCCTCTGTTATATTGAGCAATGGTACTGAATAAAACCCTGAAGAAATCGCTTCTTTAAATTTAGCTACAGCATTATCAGATAGACATCTAGTGTAGAAACTTTTGCCTAATGGCGTACACTCTGGTAGAAAAAATTCAAAGGTTATTAGATAATGGTCCGATAAAAGACAGTTCTGTTGAGAGACAATTACATTTTCTATTTCAATACCATAAACCAGAACAAGGTGGAGGGTTAAAACAGTGAGTGGGTTTATGTACACACTGACAGAAGCCATATAGAATCTAATAATGAACAAACGCAGTACTAAGGCTATCATTATACACATCCACATGAATATTAAAATCCCCTACAATAATAACTTTATCTGTTTTCAGGACTAAACTAGATAAAAACTCTGAGAATTCAGATAGGAATTCAGAATACGCACCTGGTGCGCGGTACACTATAACAAAGAGAACTGACTGTAATGCTTTCCAGGTCGGGTTTGAAAGACTAAGAACAAGGGTTTCAAATTAGTTATAATTTAATTTAGGTTTAGGGTTTATTAATAGGCTTGAGTCAAAGATAGCTGCTACTCCACCTCCTCGGCCTGTGCCTCCAGGAATATGAGTATTAATATAACCTGGAGGAGTTGATTCATTAAGGCTAACGTACTCTTCATGACACAGCCAGGTTTCAGTAAGACAGAATAAATCAATATGATTATCTGATATTAAATCATTTACAAGTACACCCTTAGATGACAGAGATCTGATATTTAAGAGTCCACATTTAACTGTCCTGTTTTGATGCACTGTTGCATCGGTTGCCTTAACTTTTATTAAGTTATTTTGTATAACTCCTCTTCTGTTGACTTTAAATAATTGAAGTGGCCGTGGGGCAGACACAGTCTCTATAGGGTTTTGGGTGGGTAACTGGGTGGGTAACTGGGTGGGTAACTGGTTGGTAACTGGGTGGGTAACTGGGTGGGTAACTGGGTGGTAACTGGGTGGGTAACTGGGTGGGTAACTGGGTGGTAACTGGGTGGGTAACTGGGTGGGTAACTGGGTGGTAACTGGGTGGGTAACTGGGTGGGTAACTGGGTGGTAACTGGGTGGTAACTGGGTGGGTAACTGGGTGGGTAACTGGGTGGTAACTGGGTGGTAACTGGGTGGGTAACTGCTCTAAAGGAAGAGAAGTGTGAAAGACTGCGACTCTGCTTCTGCTTCCTGGTCTGAACTCTGGGTCATGGATTAGGTCCACTAATGAACTGGGTCAGATTTCTAGAGATGAGATCCGCTCCATCCAAAGTAGGATGGATGCCGTCTCTCCTAATCAGACCAGGCTTTCCCCAGAAAGTATGCCAATTGTCTACGAAGCCCACATTGTTTGCAGGACACCACCTCGACAGCCAGCGGCGGAATGATGACATGCGGCTATACAGGTGCACTGAGTAATACTGATTAGGTGAGGGATGGTGTGGTGAGAGAGAAGGGGCTGGGCTGTGAGCTGGAAGTGTATGGAAGTAAAACTGTAACAGTTATGACATAAATAATGACCTTTAACCTACTCTTCTGTGATTGGCTGAGAAGGAAGGAGATATCTAAAATAGCAGACTTGTTTTTAAATGCAGGTTTAACTGTCTGTAAATAAATGTAACAACATCTAAAGTTTTTGATGAAAATTGCAAATACATTATAAAAAATATATTTGTTGATTTCTATTACATTTTCTTAAAACAACAAATATGTGCATATTTCTCCAGGACTCCAGGCTGAAGGACTTCACACATCAACAGGTAAATAGAAAAAGAAAAGAGAAATAAAGATTGAATGAAGCAGAATCAGCAGTCAAGGTTGAGTTTGTTCTTAATTAAATTAATTTCTTTACTGACGACTCCCTTGTTTCTGTTCAGAGTCTATCAGGTTGGTGGGAAGAGACAGTCGCTGTGCAGGAACACTGGAGCTGAAACATGAAAGATCCTGGAAACCAGTAAAGGGCTCTGGCGTGACCCTGAAGGCAGCATCTATTGCCTGTAGAGCTCTGGACTGTGGCTCTGCTGTTTCTGTAGGATGGAGAAAGGAGTCCTCAGAGAGAGCTGTGTGGTGGATCAAGTCTGACTGTGTTCATTCAGGAAATGATCTGAGGGAGTGTTTAACAACAGATGACTCTACCTTCATGCTGGATGTCACCTGCTCAGGTAAGCCCATCAGTGACATCATCTATGACAGTAATGTACTCAGGTTGACACAAACATGCACCAGCTAGAGTGGCAGCAGACTTGTCTGTTGAGCTGCTGCCTCAGTAATTCAGGTGCTGAACGCACCAAGATATCTTTATGAATGAGACCTACATGTCTGCTGCTTCAGGTGTCTGGAACAACCAACAACCAGCCTGAAAGGACTCCTCCTTCAGCTTGACAGCTTTCTTATTCACTGGTTTCCACCAGCAGGTTCTTTGGTTTCCAACATAACAGGCACCAATGACCTACTGGCCACAACTTTGAGCAGCTCAGCTCAGCCTCATATTCTGAGTCACAGATCTTCTAAGAAAAATAAGACAGAATGTTATTTAGTGTCTGGTGATTTTTTATCTCTCTCTCTTTCATCTTCTATCATCTCTACAGACTCCAGACCTGTCAGGCTGGTGAATGGGACTAGTCTGTGCTCAGGTAGACTGGAGGTGAAGTCCAACCACTCTAACCAGTCCAACCAGTCCAACCAGAGGTGGTCCTCAGTGTGTGAAGATGACTTTGACCAGCAGGATGCAGAGGTGGTCTGTAGGGAGCTTGGCTGTGGGGCTCCTTCAGTCCTCCAGGGGGCGCTCTATGGAGAAGTGGAGGCTCCAATGTGGACCAAAGAGTTCCAGTGTGGAGGCCATGAGTCTGCTCTCCTGGACTGTAGAAGCTCAGGCTCAGATAGAAACACCTGCTCACCTGGCAAAGCTGTTGGACTCACCTGCTCAGGTAGAAGAGGAGCTGCAGCTCTGATCTGGTTCATTTCTGTTCTACTGAAACTCACTTTGTTCTTTACTGACGACTCTCTTGTTTCTGTTCAGAACCTGTCAGGTTGGTGGGAGGAGCCAGTCGCTGTGCAGGAACACTGGAGGTGAAACGAGTATTCTGGAAACCAATAGAATACTCTGACTGGAACCTGAAGAAAGCATCTGTTGTCTGTAGAGATCTGGACTGTGGCTCTGCTGTTGATGTAAGACGGAGAGAGTCCTCAAACAGATATGTGTGGAGGATCGACTATAACTGTGATAAGACTGTATCTGATATGAGGGAATGTTTAGTATCATATTCCTCTTCCTCCATCGTGTATCTCACCTGCTCAGGTAAGCCCATCAGTGACATCATCTGTGTACTGATCTGATTCCTATGTCTGGGTCCAGTCCCTCCCTAACTACATACTGTGAGTCTGTATATAAACACTCTCTGAGGTGGCTCTATCCCTTCATGAGCCTTCACCTGTCACTTCCTCATCAGGTGAACCGTTAGATTCCCTTTGTCTGCTTTCAAACGTGACTTTTCTGCATGTTGAACTCTACTGGCTCAGCACCTGGTACAGCTGAAGTGGAGACATGTTTCTTCATCCAGTTCAAGGCACATCTTCTGAGGAGTGGATACTTGTGTTCCATCAGTTGGTCCCATAACTCTTCATTCATGCCAGGTGTTTCCCTTCATTTGATCTCAATGTAGATCTGCAGTGAGAGAATCTCGTTCTCAGCAGCAAAGCTGTCCAGGTGGAACACTGATACTATGCTGCTCTCAGTGAAGCTCTTCTGATGCTCTGATCTTGCTCCTCATAGATGTCAAGCTGCAGAATGTCTTTGCCCTGATGTTTCACTTCTGCCTGCATGTGAGGAAAGTTCTCATTGTTAAAGCCAACTTGACAGCAGTTGTATCTTTTAAACGTGTTCTCTTCACTGATCCTGTTGATGACGTGTTCATCATAATCCTGCAGCTCTACATCAGCTTCATTCTTCATTTTTGAAATGTTTGAGTATGTTGAAAGGAGGAAATGCACGTACAAACAAATATTCTGATTCATAAAACCTTGCATAAGTCTTCCAGTGAGATATTTCCTCTAATAATTCCATATTCAACCTGTAAATGTGTGCAGCTGGTTCTGCCTCACATCCCTCTACACGCCCACATTCAACCATAAACGGTCAATGCAAAGCACCGTGTGAATGTTGATGCATAGAAATGAGCTGCTGATCAATGGGTCTTTATGGTGAATTACAGCAACTACAAGAGGAAGACAGAAATCAAAGTGCTTTGGATGAGGTGATCTCTGAACACTTGTTTGCTCCTCATTCTTCTATTGACAGTCCTAACAGTGACAGAGTATCTATCCTGCAGCAGAACACATCACAAATGTCACTGAAGTATTTATAGATTCACAGGAATCACACTGATTGCTTCCAACATGATGGAGACCATCACTGGTACCCACCACCATAGATATCATTTAAAAAAGGAAGTCTGATAGGTGAACACAGTGAATGTATTTTTGTATTCATGTTTTATTATGGCAGTATGATGAGGACAGATCATGAGGTCATGGAGTGATTGTGTGAGAACTGTCACTGGCTTTATTTACACACTTTGCTCATTTACACAATCCTCATGTGCAGGAGGTGAACATTCTCCAGGTGAGGTGAGTGAATAATAATAATAATAATAATACTTTCATTTTATATAGCGCTTTTCTAGATACCCAAAGACGCTTTACATAGGGCGAAGACAAACAAAACAAAAAAGAACACAAAGGAGCAAACAAAACAAACAAACAGAACATTTAAAAAAAAAAGAAAACCGGAGAAGCTGTGCGGAATGAGTCATGTAGTGGAGGGTAGGGAGGAAAGGGAGCAGGGGTTAGCAGGTGAAGGCGAGTTTGAAGAGGTGGGTTTTGAGGGCTTGTTTGAATGATGATAGGGTGGGAGCCTGACGGATGTGGATGGGGAGGACGTTCCAGAGGGAGGGTGCAGCAACTGAGAAGGTCACCCCAGGTCCGGCGCTTGGTCCTGATGGTCTTCAGAGTGTTTGCGCTGGTTGGGGCGTGGAGGGGGAGGAGGTCTGAAAGGTAGGGAGGGGCCAGGTTGTTTAGGGCTTTGTAGGTATTGAGTAATATTTTAAAGTCTATCCTGTATTTGACCGGGAGCCAGTGGAGGTTGCGTAGGACCGGGGTGATGTGTTCGTAGTGGCGTGGAGGTGAGCAGTCGAGCGGCAGAGTTCTGAACATATTGGAGTTTATTGAGGATTTTGTTGGGAGAGCCATAGAGGATGCTGTTGCAGTAGTTGAGTCTGGAGGTTATGAGGGCATGGATGAGAATTTCGGTGGTGGCAGAGGACAGGGAGGGCCGGAGGCGTGCAATGTTCCTGAGGTGAAAGAAGGCAGTTTTGGTGATTCAGAGTCAGCAGAGAGAAGTATGTCATTTGTGATTTTCAGTAGGGCGGTTTCTGTGCTGTGTTTTGAACGGAAGCCGGATTGGAAGGGTTCGTAGAGATTGTGGAGATTGAGGTGGGACTTGAGTTGTGATGCGACAGCTCTCTCAAGGACTTTGGACAGGTAGGGGAGGTTGGAGATGGGCCGGTAGTTGTTGGGGATGTCGGGGTCAAGACCAGGTTTTTTCAGTACGGGGGTGACAGCAGCGAGCTTGAGTGGGAGGGGCACGAGACCAGAGGACAATGAGGAGTTGATGATGTTGGTGATGAGAGGGGAGAGTGAGGGGAGGCAGGCCTTGACTAAGGAAGAGGGGAGGGGGTCAAGGGCACAGGTGGAGGTCTTCATGCTGGAGACTATGGAGGAGAGGTGTTTGTTGATGGTGGAGAAAAGCGTTTTGGGGTTGTTGGAGCCAGATTTGATGATGGAGGAGTAGTGAGAGGAGCGAGCGGTGTTGAGGGCATCTTTATATTGTTGTTGGTGGAGTTTGAGGGCATCAAGGTGAACAGTGAGTCCAGTATTTTTGACAAGACGTTCCAGTTGACGGCCCTGCACTTTGAGGTGGCGAAGGTGGTCAGTGTACCAGGGGGTGGAGTGGGTGAAGGAGACGAGTTTTGATTTTTTGGGGGCGATGACATCAAGACAGGAGGAGAGTGCATCATTATAGTAATTGACCAGGGCAGTGGGGGAGGCAGTCGAAATAGGGGCAGAGGCAGAGACGGTGGCAGCCAAGGTGGAGGAGAGCGAGGGGAGGTTGACGGACTTGATGTTCCGGAATGTTATGGTGCGATTCTGCTTAACATGGGGGGTGGGGATGTCTATGTCCAAGGTGATAGCCAGGTGGTCAGAGATGGTGAGGTCGATGCTGGTTAGATTGCTGATGGTAATGCCGGAGGTGCAGACCAGGTCAAGTGTGTGTCCTTTTTTATGGGTGGGAAAGTCGACATGTTGGGAGATGTTGAAGAAGTTAAAAATGTCCAGGAGTTCTGTAGAGGTTGTGGAGTCCGATGAGTCGACGTGTATGTTAAAGTCACCGAGTAGCAGAATGGATGGAGAGATGGCGCAGAGTTGTGTGAGAAATTCAGACAGATCAGAGGGGAAAGCAGGGTTAGGTTTTGGGGGGCGGTAAACGACTGCAGTAACCAGGTGTTTGGGACCAGACAGTTTAAAAACAAATGAGGAGGGAGCCGGGATGGTTATTGCACTTGTAGTGATGTCTTTACGAAAGATTGTGGCTATTCCACCACCACCACGCCCATGGTGGCGTGGCTTGTCCATGTATGAGTATCCAGGGGGTGTGGTTTGGTTTAGTGAAAAGTAGTCCTGTTGGTTTTGCCATGTTTCGGTTAAACAGAGAAAGTCCAGATTATTGTCAGTTATGAATTCATTGAGTAAGAGGCCCTTGTTGTTTAGGGATCGGGTGTTAAACAGAGCAATTTTGAGATGTGGATGAGTTTGGACAGGCTGGGGTGCTTTGGTAAGGGGCGGAGGCAGGCAACTCGCTCGTGTAGGTTGTTGTGGTGATGACGTGTCGGTTGTTGTGGTGATGACGTGTCGGTTGTTGTGGTGATGACGTGTAGGTTGTTGTGGTGATGACGTGCAGGAGTTGCGGCGGTGCGCTCGGCTGACCAGAGGGAGGGGATGGAGAGAGTGGAGCGATCAGGCCAGGAGTAAACAAACTTTCTGCGGGAGGCTCTGTGGATGTAACGGGGCCAACGGAGGAGTCCAAGTGTTTTGATGGCTGAGATGCACGGAGGAGCAGAGAAGTTGTTGAGTTTGAGGAGTTGCGAGGTGGAGTATTGCAGAACCATGCCAGCCGGGGAGGATGTAATGATAAGCCTGAGGTATTTTGTCGGTAGCCACGGACTTGATGACCAGAGTTGGAGAAGTGACAGCAGGCAGGTGGTGGAGTGAGAAAGTGGTGATGGATGAGGCGAGGAAACGGAGGAGGCAGTTTAGTCAGTGTCGTATCTTTCATGTGACAGTGCTGTTGTAGTGATGAGGAAGGATGCTCTGCGGACACTGTTCTTGCTGGTATAATAAAGTTTATTACAAACAAGCAACACATGTCATGACGGACGTCTAGAGCGCCCGGAGGTCTCGAGTCGAATCTGTGAGTTCCCTGACAATCCGGGCTCTTGCACCTCATTATATAGGGTACATATTAATCACATTTGGGGGAGAAAGACAAGATAATGTATGTGGCTCCGTCATTCTACACACTTAATCACATTTGGCCCCTGGTATCCTGTCCATCTGCTTCCTGTATCCTATGTAAGACAAAAACACTTGTGTCCTTCGCTGTATTGTGAAAGACCAGAAAATATACCACATATTCCCCCCTTCGAGACTTACACAAAAAGTCTCGAAAAAATAAAAGAAGAGACATACAGGTGTATAATCATGACAGAATTAACAACCCGTCCTTTTTAACATTAAAGCAACTGTACGGAGTATAAAAGTGAGAGTGAGTCAGGCAGCTAATTTTTCTTGAAATATCCATTAAACAATGTAGACAGGAAAATTCCCTCACGGTCCCTCTGCCAAGGCGACCATACGCAGTACTCCATAACACTGAAATGTGGAATTTTAGCAATTTGTGTAAGGAAATGACTTAAGCAAATACATATGGAACTCCCAGTAAATCAAAACAAAACAATGTCCAAAGTCAGGCTGGTCGACCCATCGCACCTTTCTATGGACCTTTTCCTGCCTACCCCACTGTCCCTAAACATCGAGAAAAAGAAAACATCCGAGGTCCCATTATATTTAGAAACCGTCATTTCCCAAGCATTTAATACACAAAGAAGAAAATTCATTTTTAATAATACTAATGTAACATCTAAGAGAAGACATAAGACTGTATAACGCTGCAGTTTCTCAGCAGCCTTGACTCAGGTGTAGTGTCGATGGCGTCTTGAATCTGGATGTTGTATCGCCAGTCCACGTTCAGAGTCCTTCAGACCATTCGTATTTTCATGTTTGAAGTGTCTGAATCCATTCAGCCCATCGGAGTCCCTGACAATCCACCACCCTCACAGTGGTCTTCCCCCAAAATGTTCTAGAATGGAAGAAAAGAAAACCAGTATCTTTTGCATACAGAATAGATACACATTAAAACATCAAACACAGAATAAGAACACTTCTATAAGTAAAAATGTGAAATTACAAATCACATTGTCCATTAATCATATTGTTCATTTGTTTCCATACCCCCCCTTCGAGACTAAACAAAGTCTCGAAAGAGCAAAACAAAATCAACACTACAAACTACGCAAGCGATAACAGAGGTAAATAATAGGATTATAATCATATGAGATATTCAAAATGGATATTCCTCCACCAATTCGATCTGTATCGCGTCATCCTCATCCACGTCCGTGTCAGCTTCGTGTAATAATGGCATCAGAGTTTGATCGCCGGGCAGCACAACTCCAACCCATCTAATTATCATAGCCTTTGCAAAGGTCAACAACAGCGTACAAAAACAAAACATCACACACAACGACAGAACGAGCGCTACCAAAACCTGAACTAACACTGCTCCTAGTGGCCCCAATTTATCCTGCAACCAAGCATTTGCAGACCATCCCGCGTCTTCTGACGGGCCAAATGCATCTCTTCAATGCCTCTATGACACTAGTCATATTATCAGAACTATCAGGAATCAACGTGTAGCAAGCCGACCCTGTTAAGTTCAAAGTCATACAAAGGCCCCCTTGTTTGGCCAAAATATAGTCAAGAGCCATGTCATGTTTTAGCAACGTCAGTCTGTGGCTTTTCTGAGTGTTTGACAAATATTCAAAACCTCTTATGGTTTCGTTCGCAAAGCCCTGCAAGGTGTAGGTAATGTTGTCGATGTGATCTGCCAAGAATGTCACCCCATACCATGGAAATAATCCTATACCCCACTTCTCTCCTATACTTATTCTCCAATGGTAAGATTCCAAATTGTGGAACTGTGCCAACTCACGTTTCTTCCTATTACTTGAAGCGACATCGGATTGGACCCCATCTGGCCCTACTCCCTTCTGGATAGTAAGAACCTCATATGGAAGTTTCAACAGTGCCATATAACAGCATCCTGTCCACCCATATGGTAGAAATAGGTATGCCTTATTACCACAGACCCACCAAATATCCTTGAAATTTCCTATAGTCACATTCCCCGGCAATATCTGGTTATGTACCCTTAAAATTGTCTTCTTTTTGTGTTCTGGTACCTGAAAAGATGCTTCATACAAATCATTACTAGTCCCATGTTTCATTTTACCCAAGTCCATCATATAATCATCACAATCTGATAACCCCATAAACGTTCCCGGCCCACCATAAGTTGTATTTGAACAAAAGCAGCTGGTAGCTCCCACTTCTGTCACCTCCATTACATCAGGGAACGCAGTTCTGATATCTTCATGCTGATCAAGTAAATTTACATATGATAATTCCATCAACCAAGAACAAGTAAATCTAGGCCTAAACAGATGCACTGACAAAGACATCACTATATCTACTGCTGACTGCTGGTGATACAACAGCCATGATAATGCATAACTTTGACACCTAGTGGTTAGTGGTTCTGGTATAGTCTCTAAAATCGAAGGCCATGAGTTCGGCGATAGGACTTTCACCAGACATGGACCATCCGTTTTCACAACCGATCTTACGGAGTGGGTTACTTGCTGGAACCATAAGTTCCTACCTGCCCAAGGGTCTGCGATGTGTAACACTGAAGGATCAAACCCAAATGCCTTCCATTTAGTGTCTCTCTTTTGTATTGTATGGTATTGATCCATCATGTACTCTGGTGTCTGATCAGAGTCAACAAAGTTATTATCTACGTTTGACATAGTCTTCTGAGCTGTCATAGATGACTCTACATACCTCTCTTCTATCCTCTGTTCTCTAACTTCAACAGTGTCATTACTGCTGTTCACGCTAGGCTCTAATTTTGACATTAGCTTCTGGGTTGCATTAATCACATCCTTAAATGTCCAAGATGTCATATTAGATGTCTGCGTTATATTTACAAATGTCGTAGATGCCACAGATGTCGTCACCGTTGTAGCATTCATCCCCTTTGGAGTCATAGCTAGAGTAGTAGCCTGAGTAGGTGTATGACCATTCTTAGTTGTTTCTGGAACTAACGTAACAAGCTTCATCTGTGTACTAATCACCTTTGGAGTAGTTACTGTAGTAAATTGTTTCTGAACCCCTTTAGTATTCGTAGAAACTCCAATAGGCCCCAAATCTCTTATCAGGAGTGACACTCTACGAGTTACACGACCTTCGATCCAATAATTTTGATATGGAACAAATTTAAACTCCGGTTCTACATAAGTACACATGTATTCTCCTTCGTCTTCCCGAGTAACGTTACGCAGGACAAGGGAACAATCATCTTCACTTTTCTTCCACCTCATCTCATTGAACAAAATATACTTCCTTTGATCACGAGGCACAATGTCATCTTCAGGTCTTGTCAACAACAAATCTTCACCACGACTATTCTCCCATTTGGGAGGCAAGTTACCACCACTGTTCCATCTCCCACATTGACAAGGAAGGTAAGCTGTTCCTCCTAACCTAACTCTGATCACAGTACTCAAAGGAGGTGACGTTATAGATACCATCTGAGGCGCCTTTGTAGTTACATGTGATGCATTTATACTTCCAATAGCTTTTGCCATTGAAAGAGTAGATTTCTCTTCCATTTTCCCAGCTTTCGTCTGGCGAGTTGATGTCATTGTTGTCAATTCTCTTGTTTCCCCAACATCTTGGAAGTCCATACTCTTATTCCCCCCTAGTATCACTAGAGACACTATGCGAACTCTAAATCCTAACTCGGGCCGCTTACTTCCAATATGTCGATCGTAAAAAGTACACCTGTAATCACCCTGATCTTCCTGTTGAGGCTTGTGTACATAGAGACTACAGTCTCCCTCACCCTTCACTCTCCTTTTGTCATTAAGTAATGTATATTTCCCTACTGGTAATGTCTCTGACAGATCTAGGATCTTACCATGGCCATCTTTCCACTGAACTCTGAGTTTCCCTTTACCACTATTTTCTTCTGTACACTGACATGGAAGCCGAACTGACTCCCCCAAGGTTGCTTCAACCCTGGTTCTTGTAACGGTTTGGTTTGACTCTTCTCCTAACTGGTCTCGGGCTCCTTTGTCTAACTGGATCCCTGGGTTGTCCTGCAGCGGAGTCACCGCCCTTTGATATCTCTGGCGCTTTGCAGGCAACTGAAATAGGTCCTGCTGGGTCTGGGACATGTTGAAAGACAATGTCTCTAAATCTTCTTTCCTGTCCATCAACTGCCGAGTCATTTCTGGCATCATCAGGAATATGTACAGAAACATCCACATTGTCTTCGGGCTCTCTTGAGCCTTCAACATCTTGGATCGGTGAATGTGGCGCCTCTTCACTTGGCGCTTTGACACAATGTGATAAATGATACCACGTGGGAGACCCTTTAACCTGGACCGCGGTTCCAGTACTGCGAACTACTTCAAATGGTCCTTCACGGCGTTCGTTATACCACTTCCGTCTAAACACCTTCACGAACACCTTGTCTCCAGGTTGCACTGTGATCCTTTTTTGCTCATTGAGCTTCTCCTGCACCTCCTCCTTAGTTTGCCTGTCAGACACATATGTGGATATTCTTTTATGTAGATTAACCATGTATGTGACATATGTTTGCATTTCATCTTCTAAAAGGGCCAGACTTGGACCTTTCCCACTTGTCCGCAGACAAGGCGTTGGCATCAGTCTTCCTGTAACCAACTCATGAGGTGTCATATGTAAATCGCGGAGCTCACTAGAGCGACATACCATTAACGCCAATGGAAGCGCTGCTATCCAATTTAACCCCGTGTGCTGGCATATTTTGACAATACGATTTTTCAGAACACCATTCATTCTTTCGCACATCCCTTGACTTTGCAGATGATAGACTGCACCAAGACGCTGTTTAATTCCTAGTTTTTGCAAAATCAATTTCACCGTCTTATCCACAAACTCTTTCCCATTGTCTGAGGATATTCGATCTGGAAGTCCCCACCTGCTTATGACCTCTCTACATAAGAACTTAGCAACCGATTGAGCATCTTTCCGTTTTGTTGGACAAGCCTCAGGCCATCGTGAAAATCTGTCCACAACGACTAGCATATATCTTTTCCCTCCAATCGGTTTTATCATGTCAACATAGTCCACAACTAGTTCACGCATAGGACCTCTTGGAGTTGGGATGTGGCCAGGAGGAACCGTCACTCCCCTCCGAACATTGTTTTTCAGACAGATAGTGCACCTGCCTATGACATAATCAATCTGTTCAAGCAAACATGGTGCCCAAAAACCATACTCTTTTGTAATCTTTCTCTTAACTTCCCCCCTTGCAACGTGAGCTAAACCATGCGCCTCCTGAATCATCAGACCCAACAGGTCTGGAGGTGATAGTATCAGCCCCTCATGATTTCTCCAAAGTCCAGTAGAATCTCGGGTGGCACCTCGGTCTAGCCACAACTGTTTGTCCATTTCAGGAGCAGCTTCCTGTATTAAAATCACATCTTTGAGCGTAATTTTGTCTTCCAAGTTCACTTCATGTGTGACGAGAAGAACTTTGCCCAATTTATCTGCTCCTGTGACTGCTCTTGCAGCTTCATCAGCCGCTCTATTCCCTTGTGAAACCCTTGATGCATCCCTCCTATGTGCCGCACACTTAGCTATTGCTATTTCTTTAGGCTTCATCATAGCATGCAGCAATTTCATGATCTGGGCGTGATGCTGTATCGGCGAACCATCCGTTTTCTTAAACCCTCGGTTCTTCCACACTGCTCCAAACAAGTGGCACACATTATGTGCATATGCAGAGTCGGTATATATCGTCACTCGCTTCCCTTCTGCCAACAAACACGCTTCAGTTAGCCCCACCAGCAGCTCAGCAAGTTGTGCCGATGCAGGCTGTGGTATCCCTTCAGCCTTCTCAACTGCAAATCCAGTTCCTTGGGCTTTTACTACCGCATGGCCAGCACTTAATTTATCGCCCACACGATAACAAGACCCATCAGTCCAATACTCCAGGTCCACCACATGCAATGGGAGAGCTTGTAAGTCTGATCTAAGCCTAGAGTATTTATCTGCTTCTTGAACACAATCGTGTGGCTCACCATCTTCTGGAGTTGGCAAATTCTCAGCTGGATTTACCGTAACACACCTTGCTAGGGTAACATCTTCCTGCTCTAAGAGCCTATGATAGTCTCTGAGCCTAGACATAGTCAAGTTGTTCTTACCATAATTCAAAAGATTTCTGAGACTATGATGTGTAAGAATTGTCACTGGATAACCCATTGTTACAGATGATGCTTTATTGTACATTAGAGAAACTCCCACCATAGCTCTGTAACACAGTGGTAACCCTAGCTCCACTTCTGAATAAGCCGTGGAGTAATATGAAATGGGTTGAGGACTCGATCCCGTACCCGTTGGTTGACAAAGAACTGCACATGCATGTTTACCCCCAGTAGAAGTCGATACATATAACACAAAATTCTTAGAGTAGTCTGGAATTGCTAGCGCCGGAGCCTCTTGCAACTTCTTTTTTGTCGTTTCAAATGCCAAAAGGCCATCGTGTGTCCAGGACAGATTACAGTGTAGCTTAGCATTCCCAGTACTTTTAATCATAGCTCTCAAAGGCCCCGTCAAGCTAGCATAATCCTCAACCCATGCTGACGAATATCCTGCAATACCAAGAAATGTCATCATCTCTCGGACTGTTCTGGGTTTTGGAGCCTTGCGAATAGCCTCCACGTGACTATCAGAGATGCTTCTGTGTCCCTGCGTTATTGTTTGACCCAAATAAGTTACCTTCTCCTGACAATACTGCAGTTTCTTCAGAGAGGCCTTGTGACCCCTCTCTGCCAGTATTTGTAGCAATTTAATTGAGTCCTTATGACATGTCTCCTCATCTGGTGAACAAATGATGATGTCGTCCACGTATTGAATTACATTGCTTTTTAATACCTGCTCTATCCCATCTAAATCGTCTTTCACTATTTTGTTGAAAATGTGAGGACTATGTTTGAACCCTTGTGGCAGTCTCTCATTTTCTGTATTTTTGTCATCGTCGGGACTTCCGGTAACCTGTTGCGCCATCCTTTATCTGTCCATCTTCTTTTCACATCCTCCCATACCTTTTTATCTGTCTTCCACTGTCCTTTTCCCCACAATCTTCCAACTCTTTCCTCTAGATCCTTTGTCAACTGTTCCACATAACTTCCACTAGTTGGCTCTCCTGCCTCAGCCATTCTATCCTTGTCTGTCACTTCCTTATCTCTCTCTGTTCAACCTTCTTCCTCACTGCTCCGCCTACCTCTTTGCTTCCTCAACGCGCTAATCAGCCATTTTTCCGATATTTTTTGCAATGTTTGCGATGCCTCTGATTAAAGGATTATTCTTCTGTACTATATCAACAGGAGTGATTACTTTTGGATTTTTAGTGTTCTTTTTCCCCATTATAACGGCTTCCTTATGTTTCGTTATTGTACTTTAAGAAGTAATTGCTAAAATTAAAACTACTCAAGGCTATTTAGATTACTACTTTTTTTTTTTAAACCCAATTACCCAATTATCCAATTATCCAATATTCAGCTCAAATCGTCAAACAGACACCATATTGAATGTCCACCACAGCACAGATCAGAACAAACCACGCACAATAACAAAAATGGACGTCTGTAATTGTCAGCAGAGGTTAGACCAAACAATCATATGCCACTAATTAATTAAATGCATTAACTAGTCAATCAGTTGCCAAGTTTTCTATTTATTTATTTATTTATTTATTTCTCCTAACTGCCTAGAGCATGTATTCTTTCATGTGTATAGGAGCAGGTCAACATCCTCTTAGGCTTATAAATGAAAGCAGGTTTATGTGTGTACCATCAATATTACCTACGACTGAGAACACATACAAATATGGAAAATGCAGGTTTTGTTTTTGCTAAAGAGTCTGTGGATAAAGTTGTACCGGCCTTTAGTAGATTGAAACGGAAGCCTCCCCGTGGACGTCAGCACGCCACACTCCGTGATGTGCCGGCCCGCTGCCTTGCCTCCCGTCTCAATTCTCATTCACCGTAGATGACATAACAGACAAGAAACAGGCAATGATTTAGTCTCTTGTGAACCCATTAGGTCCCTTTAACAGCATCTTACATTTTATTCCTAAATTACACCCCTACCTAAACATTGTAGCATTTAGTGAACACCGACTGGACCAAACAGTTCAAACGGCAAAGGAATTCTCTGTAACTCCCAAGAGAGTGTCACCGAACGCCTTTTTTTTTTTTTTTGAGACGAGTGAGGGGGGGTTTCAAACGCTACCCTTCTTAAACGAAGTTCATTGTGCATTTAACAGCTTATTTATTATATTACGTCCCTTTTAAGAAGAGCTCATGTTTTATTTACTAACTCGTTCAATTCATTACGTCTTCTAAAAAGAAGCTCATAGTTTTTTACACAATACATCGGGCCACATATCTATCCTCACAAATTATTAAATGTCCCGTTCTCAAATCACCACCTATGCATGTTTATTCAATCGTAATGTGTTTTTTCTTTCTTTTAACTTTAACACATCTATTCTCTTCCTATGCATTTTATGGCACACAGCTGGAACACATCAGCAGCCAAGTTTCACACACACACACATGCAGCACTCCTACGCACACCCATCCTCCCTCTCTTCTCCTCCCAAAGCAAACACACACACTCATCCTCTTCATCAGTTTAGATCAGGGGTGGGCAATTATGTTTCCCAGGGGGCCAAATGAGCAACTGAAAATATTTTGGAGGGCCGGGCCAAAATGCCAAACTCAATGATGCATAATATACATTTTATTTCTATATAAAAAAGCAGTAAACATTGTTTTGACCGCTGGTAAGAGTGTATGTTATTATTTGGCAATTAAAAGGTGAGGTTAGCTTTCAAAAATATAATTTATTCAAATAGAATTTCCAAAATGATAAACAAAATGTGAAACATTTGACTCATTTTCAGTCACATTAATAACAAAGGGCATTTTGAGTTTCATATACTATTGAAACAAGGATTCTTAGCTTTCTAAAGACATCACATCATCTTTGTAGCCAAAATAAACAAGACATGTCACTGAACTGTGTCACTGTAAAGAACAGTGTCCCAGTTTAGTAGCCTTTTTGACTTTACATGCCTATATTAAATATTTAATGTTTTCACAACTGTGCAAACAAAAAAGAAAAAAAGAAAAGAAAATTGTCCTCTTTAAACACGACATGCTCCCCACACACACACACACACACACACACACACACACACACACACACACACACACACACACACACACACACACACACACACACACACACACACACACACACACACACACACACACACACACACACACACACACACACACACACACACACACACACACACACACACACACACACACACACACACACACACACACCACACACACACACACACACACACACACACACACACACACCACACACACACACACACACACACACACACACACACACACACACACACACACACACACACACACACACACACACACACAGGTTCACACACACACACACACACACACACACACACACACACACCACACACACACACAAACAGGTTCACCTTGACTTCATAAAGAAACATTAGTAGTAAACATGAGTAGTAAACATGAGTAGTAAACATGAGTAGTAAACATGAGTAGTAAACATTAGTAGTAAACATGAGTAGTAAACATTAGTAGTAAACATGAGTAGTAAACATGAGTAGTAAACATGAGTAGTAAACATGAGTAGTAAACATTAGTAGTAAACATGAGTAGTAAACATGAGTAGTAAACATGAGTAGTAAACATTAGTAGTAAACATGAGTAGTAAACATGAGTAGTAAACATTAGTAGTAAACATGAGTAGTAAACATTAGTAGTAAACATGAGTAGTAAACATTAGTAGTAAACATGAGTAGTAAACATGAGTAGTAAACATGAGTAGTAAACATGAGTAGTAAACATTAGTAGTAAACATGAGTAGTAAACATAGTAAACATGAGTAGTAAACATTAGTAGTAAACATGAGTAGTAAACATTAGTAGTAAACATTAGTAGTAAACATGAGTAGTAAACATTAGTAGTAAACATGAGTAGTAAACATGAGTAGTAAACATTAGTAGTAAACATGAGTAGTAAACATGAGTAGTAAACATTAGTAGTAAACATGAGTAGTAAACATGAGTAGTAAACATTAGTAGTAAACATGAGTAGTAAACATGAGTAGTAAACATGAGTAGTAAACATTAGTAGTAAACATGAGTAGTAAACATGAGTAGTAAACATTAGTAGTAAACATGAGTAGTAAACATTAGTAGTAAACATTAGTAGTAAACATGAGTAGTAAACATTAGTAGTAAACATTAGTAGTAAACATGAGTAGTAAACATTAGTAGTAAACATGAGTAGTAAACATTAGTAGTAAACATGAGTAGTAAACATGAGTAGTAAACATTAGTAGTAAACATTAGTAGTAAACATGAGTAGTAAACATTAGTAGTAAACATGAGTAGTAAACACTAGTAGTAAACATGAGTAGTAAACATTAGTAGTAAACACTAGTAGTAAACATGAGTAGTAAACATGAGTAGTAAACATTAGTAGTAAACATGAGTAGTAAACATGAGTAGTAAACATTAGTAGTAAACATTAGTAGTAAACATGAGTAGTAAACATTAGTAGTAAACACTAGTAGTAAACATGAGTAGTAAACATGAGTAGTAAACATGAGTAGTAAACATGAGTAGTAAACACAGTAGTAAACATTAGTAGTAAACATGAGTAGTAAACATTAGTAGTAAACACTAGTAGTAAACATGAGTAGTAAACATTAGTAGTAAACATTAGTAGTAGTAGTAAACATGAGTAGTAAACATGAGTAGTAAACATTAGTAGTAAACATGAGTAGTAAACATGAGTAGTAAACATGAGTAGTAAACATTAGTAGTAAACATTAGTAGTAAACATTAGTAGTAAACATGAGTAGTAAACATTAGTAGTAAACATGAGTAGTAAACATTAGTAGTAAACATTAGTAGTAAACATGAGTAGTAAACATGAGTAGTAAACATTAGTAGTAAACATGAGTAGTAAACATTAGTAGTAAACATTAGTAGTAAACATAGTAGTAAACATTAGTAGTAAACATGAGTAGTAAACATTAGTAGTAAACATTAGTAGTAAACATTAGTAGTAAACATGAGTAGTAAACATTAGTAGTAAACATGAGTAGTAAACATTAGTAGTAAACATTAGTAGTAAACATGAGTAGTAAACATGAGTAGTAAACATGAGTAGTAAACATTAGTAGTAAACATTAGTAGTAAACATGAGTAGTAAACATTAGTAGTAAACATGAGTAGTAAACATTAGTAGTAAACATGAGTAGTAAACATTAGTAGTAAACATTAGTAGTAAACATGAGTAGTAAACATTAGTAGTAAACATTAGTAGTAAACATGAGTAGTAAACATTAGTAGTAAACATGAGTAGTAAACATTAGTAGTAAACATGAGTAGTAAACATGAGTAGTAAACATTAGTAGTAAACATTAGTAGTAAACATGAGTAGTAAACATTAGTAGTAAACATGAGTAGTAAACATGAGTAGTAAACACTAGTAGTAAACATTAGTAGTAAACATTAGTAGTAAACATTAGTAGTAAACATGAGTAGTAAACATGAGTAGTAAACATGAGTAGTAAACATGAGTAGTAAACATTAGTAGTAAACATGAGTAGTAAACATTAGTAGTAAACATTAGTAGTAAACATGAGTAGTAAACATTAGTAGTAAACATGAGTAGTAAACATTAGTAGTAAACATGAGTAGTAAACATGAGTAGTAAACATTAGTAGTAAACATTAGTAGTAAACATTAGTAGTAAACATGAGTAGTAAACATTAGTAGTAAACATTAGTAGTAAACATGAGTAGTAAACATTAGTAGTAAACATTAGTAGTAAACATGAGTAGTAAACATGAGTAGTAAACAGTAGTAGTAAACATGAGTAGTAAACATTAGTAGTAAACATTAGTAGTAAACATTAGTAGTCCACCTCCTCTTCCTCTCATGAGCCCACATGTTGGCATGTTTCAGGGTGACAGGCTGTCAATCACACGCATTTCACGTGCACAGTTGACGTGCACGATCGCGTGCACTGTGAGAATAAATGGGCTTCAAAATAAAAGCACTGCGGTTTTAGTCCACCCATAAGATAATTATAAAACATGTTTTATCTTCTAATCATCATGTAATCTTTGTCGGGCCGCACAGTGCGCAGGTCTGGAACAACTCAAATGTATATTAAATTGTGAATATGGTAGAACATCAAACACAACCTATCCCCAGCCATGACCGTGTTACTCATTACATTACATTACAGTCATTTATTCATGATGGATGTTAACGGCGACTCTTATCGCAGAAACTATCATTTGTCTCCTCGACCATAAGTTGCCCCAGAGCAGTGATCCTCACTATTTTTTTGACAAGAGCCACATTGGCATTGCAAAATCAAAAGGAGAGCCACTTTTATGACAACATGCTAAGTCACCTTTGCAAATGTGCATTTCTTCATATAAATTGGTGTTACGTCCCAGACTTAAGGGGATGAGGGGAGTAATACAATGATGTTATTCCCAGGACTGGTCAGCGAAAGAGAGGACAAAGAGACACGTGCCTTGTTAAAAAACAGGAGTTTATTTTATTTAACAAAAATAAACAACAACACCGTCAGGTTGAACTCAAAACGCTGGCCTGCAAAAAGGTACCAGGATAGTCAGTCATGCAATCGGTTAACACAAAATACTCGGTCTCCAAAAAAGAACCAGGAAACCAACAGAACAATGTTAAAAGATTCCCTGGCCACAGTCACCTTCCCACTGAAAGGGAGACATCAAGGCTTAAAACACACAGCTCACCCTTACCACTGCAAGGAAGTGACACACTGAACCAACCGACCTGCAGGCATCGGCCCACAGGCCTAACAACAAAACAACAGAAAAGTAATAACAATGGATTTTCATTTAAGACCAGATTTAACTTAATACTGTGATGACCTTGACTTTCTTCATGTTGTATTTGTATTTGGTTGTTGCAATCACAGTGAGGCATTCAAGATGACCATGGGTCAGTCGGTTTTCTGTTTTCTCTTGATAGTGTTCATGGTCGAAAGTGTTGACTCACAGGTGTATGTGCTCATGAAGAAAGACATCACTTTCTGTGCAAGTGGTTTCAAAGTGGGAAAGTCTGCTTCAGAAACCAGACTCCAGAAGTGGCCAACACCTGCTCTGAGTTCAACTTGGAGAATGTTGTTTGTTTGCAGCTCAATTATTTCACTCTCCAGAGCAGCACGATCACCAGGGCAGAGCTGTGTGATGTCTGACGTGAGGGAGGACACATCCACATGGAAAACCTCCTTATATTCAGTCACATCACTGAATCTGGATTCAAACTCACCCTTCAGCTCCTCCAAAACTTCAACGAATCCACGCTCTCTCATAAGACGCCTCTGTTAAGCCTCTGCGGTGGAGGTGGATTAGATGTTTGTGTGGATTAGATGTTGCTGCTCACACAGTGAAGCAGTGAGCTGTGAGCAGTGAGCTGTGCAGTTTTCTTAATTCTTAGTTCACTGCCAGGCGGGTAAAGTTCATTGACTTTTGGATGCGCCGTTTTGAAATGGCGCTCCAGATTGCTTCGTTTGAAACCGGCACGGGTTTGTTTGCAAATCAAACATAGAGGGTTCATACCGTGCAAATCAAACATAGAGGGTTCATACCGGTCAAATCAAACATAGAGGGTTCATACCGGTCAAATCAAACATAGAGGGTTCATACCGAGCAAATCAAACATAGAGGGTTCATACCGGTCAAATCAAACATAGAGGGTTCATACCGAGCAAATCAAACATAGAGGGTTCAGCAAATCAAACATAGAGGGTCAAATCAAACATAGAGGGTTCATACCGGTCAAATCAAACATAGAGGGTTCATACCGTGCAGAACAAACATAGAGGGTTCATACCGTGCAAATCAAACATAGAGGGTTCATACCGGTCAAATCAAACATAGAGGGTTCATACCGGTCAAATCAAACATAGAGGGTTCATACCGGTCAAATCAAACATAGAGGGTTCATACCGGTCAAATCAAACATAGAGGGTTCATACCGTGCAAATCAAACATAGAGGGTTCATACCGAGCAAATCACACATAGAGGGTTCATACCGTGCAGAACAAACATAGAGGGTTCATACCGTGCAGAACAAACATAGAGGGTTCATACCGTGCAGAACAAACATAGAGGGTTCATACCGAGCAAATCAAACATAGAGGGTTCATACCGAGCAAATCAAACATAGAGGGTTCATACCGTGCAGAACAAACATAGAGGGTTCATACCGTGCAGAACAAACATAGAGGGTTCAAGAGGGCAAATCAAACATAGAGGGTTCATACCGAGCAAATCAAACATAGAGGGTTCATACCGAGCAAATCAAACATAGAGGGTTCATACCGTGCAAATCAAACATAGAGGGTTCATACCGAGCAAATCAAACATAGAGGGTTCATACCGAGCAAATCAAACATAGAGGGTTCATACCGTGCAAATCAAACATAGAGGGTTCATACCGAGCAAATCAAACATAGAGGGTTCATACCGAGCAAATCAAACATAGAGGGTTCATACCGTGCAGAACAAACATAGAGGGTTTGCAGAACAAACATAGAGGGTTCATACCGAGCAAATCAAACATAGAGGGTTCATACCGTGCAGAACAAACATAGAGGGTTCATACCGTGCAAATCAAACATAGAGGGTTCATACCGAGCAAATCAAACATAGAGGGTTCATACCGTGCAAATCAAACATAGAGGGTTCATACCGTGCAAATCAAACATAGAGGGTTCATACCGTGCAAATCAAACATAGAGGGTTCATACCGAGCAAATCAAACATAGAGGGTTCATACCGAGCAAATCAAACATAGAGGGTTCATACCGGTCAGAACAAACATAGAGGGTTCATACCGTGCAGAACAAACATAGAGGGTTCATACCGTGCAAATCAAACATAGAGGGTTCATACCGTGCAAATCAAACATAGAGGGTTCATACCGAGCAAATCAAACATAGAGGGTTCATACCGAGCAAATCAAACATAGAGGGTTCATACCGAGCAAATCAAACATAGAGGGTTCATACCGAGCAAATCAAACATAGAGGGTTCAAATTGCAAATCAAACATAGAGGGTTCATATCAAACATAGAGGGTTCATAGCAAATCAAACATAGAGGGTTCATACAAATCAAACATAGAGCAAATCAAACATAGAGGGTTCACCGAGCAAATCAAACATAGAGGGTTCATATGCAAATCAAACGTGCAAATCAAATCAAACATAGAGGGTTCATACCGAGCAAATCAAACATAGAGGGTTCATACCGCAAATCAAACATGCAAATCAAACATAGAGGGTTCATACCGTGCAGAACAAACATAGAGGGTTCATACCGAGCAAATCAAACATAGAGGGTTCATACCGTGCAGAACAAACATAGAGGGTTCATACCGTGCAGAACAAACATAGAAGCAAATCAAACATAGAGGGTTCATACCGTGCAGAACAAACATAGAGGGTTCATACCGTGCAGAACAAACAGGAATCCGTCCGTCCACTTCTCTTGAAATGTTCTGTGCTCATCTTGTATGCTTCTTATGTTTCGTTTTTAATTACACCTGCCGTTTCTCTGCCCGTCCCCTCTCCGATGTCTTCCTGCTGGTTTTTGTCCTCAGACTTATTTCCCTCATCACTCCACTAGCAACACTGTCTGTCTGTTCGTCTGGTTTTTGAGTTCTTTTCTGTCCCTTTTTTATTAAAAACCGGTCCATTTCGTATTTCAGCTGGCAAGCGGAGCGTGCGTAGCTTACGTAGTTTACGTAGCTTACGTAGCTTACGTAGTTTACGGAGCTTACGTAGCTTACGTAGCTTACGTAGCTTACGTAGCTTACGTAGCTTACGTAGCTTACGTAGCTTACGTAGCCCGCCTTTACATTTTGAGCGGTCACGTGTTGTAAACAACACGCTTGCGGGCTGCGTTGCCAGGTTTGACAGGTTGACAATTCCCCCTTTAGGGATCACCATTAAGGCTTAATACTTTTAATTTCTCCTTCATTATTTGGGTGAAGGGACAAGTATAATTCAGATGTTTGCGTTTTTGTAGTGCAATGTTGTACGTTTATGAAGCACATTTGAAAAAATGTATTGGCTGTGTTACCACATAGGAAGCTACCATGCGAGCCACCAATTATAGAGTAACGCTGCCCCAGAGGATGGCAGATACTGAAGGAAGGCGGGAGGTGTAAGGCTATAATGCTATAATGCTATAATGCTATAATGCTATAATGCTATAATGCTATTATTCAGGCTATCGTCATGTGGCTGACGAGTCTGTCATCAAGAGCTTATTCAGGGATACTTTCGAGTCGCTATGCTCATAGGGTTAATGTGGGAAGTGGAAAGGGAGAACTATCAAAAGCCCTCTGGACTTAGATTGGAGGTAGAAGGTATTACGGACATGGGATATTTTTGGAAGAAAGCTTAAACCTGCAAAATAAAACCACAAACCAACGATTTGGATGCTTCTTCAACTTTTTTCCGAGTTCAGGGACGTTGATGGTGTTGAAGGTTTATTCACTGTCCCGGTTCCATTCCTCTGGAGGAGCCGAGGAGCCTGTGTGAGAGGATGAGCCCATACGAAGCAGGAAAGGTGATGTCCTGTGAAGGGTCTGCTGACGACAGCCAGGTCCATAACGGACCAGATCCATAACGGACCAGATCCAGAACGGACCAGATCCAGAACGGACCAGATCCAGAACGGACCAGATCCATAACGGACCAGGTCCAGAACGGACCAGATCCAGAACGGACCAGGTCCAGAACGGACCAGATCCATAACGGACCAGATCCATAACGGACCAGGTCCATAACGGACCAGGTCCAGAACAGACCAGATCCAGAACGGACCAGATCCATAACGGACCAGATCCAGAACGGACCAGGTCCAGAACGGACCAGTCTTTGGTTGAATCTTTGAATGTACAACGACGCTTTTGCCGAGAATGATTTATGGTACTCTAACAGAGAGCCCCCATGAGACAGAGCCAGGTCGGAGATGATGGCTAGGTAAGTGTCTAGTCCGGACCTACAGTCAGGATATACTTCACATATGACATCTCTGAATACACCGACAGTGACATTGAACTCGGGCATAGTCCGGTTCTTTAACAGTCTGGGTCGCTTTCTTCCAGAGTGACTGAGACATCCCACAGTCAACGGTACGTCTGTTGAATACAGCAGAGTTTTAGTCAGATTAATATCATTACCTGCAAGGATTTGATTCCTTAGGTGAGGAGAGATTGCAGCAGCAGGTGGAAAGAATGGCACTCCGGTTGGAGCGGCAGGTAGCCAGGTACCCAGGTAGCCCAGGTAGCCAGGTACCCAGGTACCCAGGTAGCCAGGTACCCAGGTAGCCAGGTACCCAGGTAGCCAGGTACCCAGGTACCCAGGTACCCAGGTAGCCAGGTACCCAGGTACCCAGGTACCCAGGTACCCAGGTACCCAGGTACCCAGGTAGCCAGGTACCCAGGTACCCAGGTAGCCAGGTACCCAGGTAGCCAGGTACCCAGGTACCCAGGTACCCAGGTACCCAGGTACCCAGGTGGCCCGTGGAGAGACGCAGCTGGAGCGTTGTTGACACTGGGAACGGAGTTTTTAGTTGGCAGTCGGAACGGTTTTCCAAAACCTGGAGGCAGACGTCCATCCCGCTGATGGACTACTGGATGTTGGTGAGAGAGGACCCGGTCTCCATCCTGATGACCGGTGTACGTCTGGGTGGAGGTGGTAACGCCAGTGGAAGCAGAGGCATTAGCGTCGTTGGCGGTGCGAGGACAGGTCTTCTTCTTGGATGTATGTTTCGTAGGAGTGGGGAGAGGAGCGACAAGAGGAACTTGAAAAGGTCTCCGTGACTGGTCTGTGGCCGATCAGAAGCTGTGAGCTGGGTACAGCTGGGGACGTATGACTCCCGTGTCCTCATGAACTAACGCTAAGCTTCATAAAGTGTTGTTAATAGTAGCCCACATGTAAAAGTGTTTTTGTGTAAAGTAATAGATTTGGTGATTTTTCCCCTTTTTACCATTGTGACCCATTCTACTTATGTACTTATGAAAACCTCAGTCAATGCACTGTGTGTGTTATGAACTAATATGTTTATATGGTATGTTTTTCATTATTAATAATATTGCTTATTATTTTTACTAATGTTGACTTATTGTATTTATTAATTGCACCTCTGAATCTTTTTATTTAGTGTCTGGTGATTTCTCTCTCTCTCTCTCTCATCTTCTATCATCTCTACAGACTCTGTCAGGCTGGTGGAAGGGACTAGTCTGTGCTCAGGTAGACTGGAGGTGAAGTCCAACCAGAGGTGGTCCTCAGTGTGTGAAGATGACTTTGACCAGCAGGATGCAGAGGTGGTCTGTAGGGAGCTTGGCTGTGGGGCTCCTTCAGTCCTCCAGGGGGCGCTCTATGGAGAAGTGGAGGCTCCAATGTGGACCAAAGAGTTCCAGTGTGGAGGCCATGAGTCTGCTCTCCTGGACTGTAGAAGCTCAGGCTCAGATAGAAACACCTGCTCACCTGGCAAAGCTGTTGGACTCACCTGCTCAGGTAGAAGAGGAGCTGCAGCTTTGATCTGGTTCATTTCTGTTCTACTGGAGCTCACTTTGTTCTTTACTGACGACTCTCTTGTTTCTGTTCAGAACCTGTCAGGTTGGTGGGAGGAGACAGTCGCTGTGCAGGAACACTGGAGCTGAAACATGAAGGAGACTGGAGTCCAGTATATGGCTATGGCTGGACCCTGAAGACAGCATCTGTTGCCTGTAGAGATCTGGACTGTGGCTCTGCTGTTGATGTGGAATGGAGAAAGTCCTTAGAGAGATCTGTGTGGAGGATCGACTATAACTGTGTTCAGTCTGGATCTACTCTGAAGGAGTGTTCAACATCATATTCCTCTTCCTCCATCGTGTATCTCACCTGCTCAGGTAAGCCCATCAGTGACATCATCTGTGTACTGATCTGATTCCTATGTCTGGGTCCAGTCCCTCCCTAACTACATACTGTGAGTCTGTATATAAACACTCTCTGAGGTGGCTCTATCCCTTCATGAGCCTTCACCTGTCACTTCCTCATCAGGTGAACCGTTAGATTCCCTTTGTCTGCTTTCAAACGTGACTTTTCTGCATGTTGAACTCTACTGGCTCAGCACCTGGTACAGCTGAAGTGGAGACATGTTTCTTCATCCAGTTCAAGGCACATCTTCTGAGGAGTGGATACTTGTGTTCCATCAGTTGGTCCCATAACTCTTCATTCATGCCAGGTGTTTCCCTTCATTTGATCTCAATGTAGATCTGCAGTGAGAGAATCTCGTTCTCAGCAGCAAAGCTGTCCAGGTGGAGCACTGATACTATGCTGCTCTCAGTGAAGCTCTTCTGATGCTCTGATCTTGCTCCTCATAGATGTCAAGCTGCAGAATGTCTTTGCCCTGATGTTTCACTTCTGCCTGCATGTGAGGAAAGTTCTCATTGTTAAAGCCAACTTGACAGCAGTTGTATCTTTTAAACGTGTTCTCTTCACTGATCCTGTTGATGACGTGTTCATCATAATCCTGCAGCTCTACATCAGCTTAATTCTTCATCTTTTAAATGTTTGAGTATGTTGAAAGGAGGAAATGCACGTACAAACAAATATTCTGATTCATAAAACCTTGCATAAGTCTTCCAGTGAGATATTTCCTCTAATAATTCCATATTCAACCTGTAAATGTGTGCAGCTGGTTCTGCCTCACATCCCTCTACACGCCCACATTCAACCATAAACGGTCAATGCAAAGCACCGTGTGAATGTTGATGCATAGAAATGAGCTGCTGATCAATGGGTCTTTATGGTGAATTACAGCAACTACAAGAGGAAGACAGAAATCAAAGTGCTTTGGATGAGGTGATCTCTGAACACTTGTTTGCTCCTCATTCTTCTATTGACAGTCCTAACAGTGACAGAGTATCTACCCTGCAGCAGAACACATCACAAATGTCACTGAAGTATTTATAGATTCACAGGAATCACACTGATTGCTTCCAACATGATGGAGACCATCACTGGTATCCACCACCGTAGATATCATTTAAAAAAGGAAGTCTGATAGGTGAACACAGTGAATGTATTTTTGTATTCATGTTTTATTATGGCAGTATGATGAGGACAGATCATGAGGTCATGGAGTGATTGTGTGAGAACTGTCACTGGCTTTATTTACACACTTTGCTCATTTACACAATCCTCATGTGCAGGAGGTGAACATTCTCCAGGTGAGGTGAGTGAAGAAGGCAGAGTGTGTGACAGTCACCATGGTGACTCCAGTGAGCTCTGATAGCTGCATCAGATAGCCGTTTTCACTTTGTCTGTGTACAGTATGCTGTATCTGTCCTTATGGAATAAACCATGAAGAAATCAATAAAGTGGAGTTCATTGCAGAGACTCTACTCACAAAAACTATATGAACACTGAGATCCTACTTGGTGATATATGTACAGTATCAGAAGATTGTTGAAAGCTCTTTACACTCTGTTCTGCAGTTCTTTAACACTATTTAAGTTTTCTAACAGATGATGATCATTTCATCAGCTGCTCCACAGATGACCACGAGTGTCGGTAGTTCAGCCTCTCCTCTGCACTGAAGAGAGCATAAAGCGCTGATGAAATATTCAGGGACGTTTGATTTGAGGATTGACTCTGTTTATATCTTTAACCTTGAAATGTGCTTATAGTTATGGCTCACAAGCACAAATAACACTGCTGGTCTGATGTTTATGATAAAGAGAATATATAAGTGCACAGTAACGTGTGATATGAAGAGAAATGAAATGTGTAAGAGGCCTCATAATAGCTGTAATGATACCACTCACATTCATCTCTACAGTCTGAACAGGTGTGCACATTCTCCTTCAACTATGTTTTCATAGATCACAACTTTTGCGTGTGAAGTGGCGCCCCCGTCTTTCAGGCCCTGTTTTGTGCCGACTCAGCGGTTGTAAATGAGACCCCTGGTCTTGAGTCGTGCTTTTGACTCTTTGCCTCAGTGGTGGCTTCGGCCTTTACAATAAGAAGTGGACATAGTCACGGTGACTTCATCCATTGGTTTCTGGACGACAGTTTTGAAACCTCAAATTCAAGTTTTTGGACTCAGCCATCTTGTTTTGTTGCAACCAGAAGTCACATGAGAGGGAGGAGCTCAGTAAACCCATGTTCAGACAACCAAAGTGTTAAAACGAACTTTCATTAAGTGAAAACACTCTGAAAGGGTTAAAGTTGTGAGACCAAAACATGGACAACTCTCAGACAACGCTGTGGTGTCGACCTGTCAATCAGTGTGTAGCCCCGCCCTAAAGCATCCCCTGCTTTATGGTCTGTTTGACTCTAAATGGAGCATTATTTAAGACAAGATAAGATAAAATAATCCTTTATTAGTCACGCAGCGGGTTAATTTACAGGATTACAGCAGCGTAGATATAGTGCAAACAAGGTACATAGTGAAAAAAAGAACAAACAAGTATTTTAAATAAGTAAATAAGAAAAATATAAATCCACAATAACTAATAAGAATATTATATATGCAGACAGAATAATTATAGTATTGTACAGTGTAATTCTATTGTACAGATTTTTTTGTGTTTTGTTTTGTGGTCTACTGGGATGGCAGACAGAGCTGGTTGTGCAGCCTGACAGCAGCTGGAATGAAGGACCTGCAGTACCTCTCCTTCACCACCGGGGGTGAAGGAGCTGCACAGAGCTGCCAGGGTGTCCTGCATGGGGTGGGAGGTGTTGTTCATCAGGGATGACAGCTTGGCCATCATCCTCCTGTCTCCCACCACCTCCACCGTATCCAGTGGACACCCCAGCACACTGCTGGCCTTCTGAACCAGTTTGTTTAGTTTCTTCCTGTCGGCTGTCGAGATGCTGCTGCTCCAGCAGACCACTGCATAGAAGATGTCTGAAGCCACCACAGAGTCAAAAAAAGGTCTCAGTCTCCTCAGCAGATAGAGTCTGCTCTGACCCTTTTTATAAAGTACGTTACTGTGATCAGTCCAGTCCAGTTTATTGTTCAGGTGAACACCCAGGTACTTATAAGATTGCACAATCTCAATGTCCTGTCCCTGGATGTTCACTGGTTCTGGAGGACAGTGTTTACCCCGGTGGAAGTCCACCAGCAGCTCTTTGGTTTTACCAGAGTTGATCTGGAGGCGGTTCCGCTGGCACCATCCTATGAAGTCCTGGTTCAGTTCCCTGTATTCCCTCTCATCACCGGAGGAAATTAACTTTACTAAATGAACATCATGCTGTATTGAAGAAGACTTGAAACTAGAGATTCAGACCATAAACTCATGTTTACAATGTTTACTGAGGGAATAAATCAAGAGAGAAGTAGAGTCATTTTCTCATAGACTTCTATACAACCAGAGGAGTCGCCCCCTGGTGGACAGCAGAGAGAATGCAGCTTTAACACATGAAGCTCTGACTTCATGTTTCAGAACCAGAGTTTGACACCTGGACAGTACCCAGAATGCACCAGCAGGCCAAAGCTTTAATGAGATTTATTATTGATTGTTGTTCAACGTGTTAAAGTGTTGTTAATAGTAGCCGACATGTAAAAGTGTTTTTGTGTAAAGTAATACATTTGGTGATTTTTTCCCTTTTTACCATTGTGACCCATTCTACTTATGTACTTATGAAAACCTCAGTCAATGCACTGTGTGTGTTATGAACTAATATGTTTATATGGTATGTTTTTCATTATTAATAATATTGCTTATTATTTTTACTAATGTTGACTTATTGTATTTATTAATTGCACCTTTTTATTAATGTCTGGTGATTTTTCTCTCTCTCTCTTTCATCTTCTATCATCTCTACAGACTCCAGACCTGTCAGGCTGGTGGATGGGACTAGTCTGTGCTCAGGTAGACTGGAGGTGAAGTCCAACCACTCTAACCAGTCTAACCAGTCCAACCAGAGGTGGTCCTCAGTGTGTGAAGATGACTTTGACCAGCAGGATGCAGAGGTGGTCTGTAGGGAGCTTGGCTGTGGGGCTCCTTCAGTCCTCCAGGGGGCGCTCTATGGAGAAGTGGAGGCTCCAATGTGGACCAAAGAGTTCCAGTGTGGAGGCCATGAGTCTGCTCTCCTGGACTGTAGAAGCTCAGGCTCAGATAGAAACACCTGCTCACCTGGCAAAGCTGTTGGACTCACCTGCTCAGGTAGAAGAGGAGCTGCAGCTCTGATCTGGTTCATTTCTGTTCCACTGAAACTCACTTTGTTCTTTTACTGACGACTCTCTTGTTTCTGTTCAGAACCTGTCAGGTTGGTGGGAGGAGCCAGTCGCTGTGCAGGAACACTGGAGCTGAAATATCAAGGAGACTGGAGACCAGTATATGGCCCTGGCTGGACCCTGAAGGCAGCATCTGTTGCCTGTAGAGATCTGGACTGTGGCTCTGCTGTTTCTGTAGAAGAGAGAAAGTCCCTATGGGGATCTGTGTGGTGGATCATCATTAACTGTGTTCATTCTGGATCTGCTCTGAGGGAGTGTTTAATATCATATTCCTATACCTTCATCCTGGATCTCACCTGCTCAGGTAAGCCCATCAGTGACATCATCTGTGACATCTCTACAGTCTGAACAGGTGTGCACATTCTCCTTCAACTATGTTTTTATAGATCACAACTTTTGCGTGTGAAGTGGCGCCCCCCTCTTTCAGGCCCCGTTTTGTGCCGACTCAGCGGTTGTAAATGAGTCTCCTGGTCTTGAGTCGTGCTTTTGACTCTTTGCTTCAGTGGTGGCTTCGGCCTTTACAATAAGAAGTGCACATAGTCACGGTGACTTCATCCATTGGTTTCTGGACGACAGTTTTGAAACCTCAAATTCAAGTTTTTGGACTCAGCCATCTTGTTTTGTTGCAACCAGAAGGCACGTTGTGACAACCTGGATGTGATACCAGATCTCACCACCGGTTTCACCGGGAAACACCCACTTTTGTGGACTTCGCACTGATTCGCTGAGAGTTTACGCGGCAATTCAACCTGGACTGCCTGAACGTATAGCTGTCATTCAGGTAGCAGGACAGGAGAGCAAAACGCATCTAGAGGAGACCACCAGAGCCAGATCGTTTGTTGTATTCATGCTAGACCTTCCAGCAATTCCCCGTGGACTGATTTCCCGTTGCCGACCCTGCCTGTCTGGACTTCCCTGCCTTGCCTGTGCCCCGGTCAACGACTCAGCCTTCTGTCCCCGACCACCAGTTTAGCCTCCACTTCCTCTGGTTTCCGTCTGCCTGATCCCCTGCCTGTTTCCCACTATCCACTGACCAGCTGGAGACCGGCCGTCACCTCGAGCACCACCGCGAAAACCCGGACTGGATCAGACTGACTGACTGACTGACTGACTGACTGACGTGAGTGCATTTGTTTTTGTGTTTGATTGTTTTTTTGTGTGTGGGCTTTGGGGACTGTGGGATTTTTTGAGGGTTCTTGTCTTGTGTGTGTAAACCTTAAATATAGTAATATTGTGAAATTCTCCAAACTGGTGTGTTTGTGTTCTTGTTCGGGTAAAATTGGATCCTTCAATGTGTGGGGTGTACATATAAACTGGATGTACAGCCTTTGTGATGGTTGTTGGGTATATAAAAAGAGAAAAGGATAAAATTATTAACATAAAAAGCAACGGTGACTGACGCATCTTAAATGCCAGGAGAGAAACCTGGCTGGCACCCTGACAAAACCACATCTCAGTTAAACTGTCACAACGTGAGAGGGAGGAGCTCAGTAAAACCATGTTCAGACAACCAAAGTGTTAAAATGAACTTTCATTAAGTGAAAACACTCTGAAAGGGTTAAAGTTTTGAGACCAAAACATGGACAACTCTCAGACCGGACAACGCTGTGGTGTCAACCTGTCAATCAGTGTGTAGCCCCGCCCTAAAGCATCCCCTGCTTTATGGTCTGTTTGACTCTAAATGGAGCATCATTTACTAAATGAACATCATGCTGTATTGAAGAAGACTTGAAACTAGAGATTGAGACCATAAACTCATGTTTACAATGTTTACTGAGGGAATAAATCAAGAGAGAAGTAGAGTCATTTTCTCATAGACTTCTATACAACCAGAGGAGTCGCCCCCTGGTGGACAGTAGAGAAAATGCAGCTTTAACACAGGAAGCAGTGACTTCATGGCTGTTTCTCAATATGTGAACTTCTCTGTACTTGTGTCCTCCTGAACTTGTGAAACGTCATCTAGCGGCCCAAGTACTGTTCCAATACACAAGTTCGCATCAAGCCAAGTACGGTCCAGATACCTGGAAGTGTCCTCGCTCCGCCCATTATATCGAGGATGCATCGGAGGAGACTTGTGTGGACTTTGGACAGCCAAGTATCGCAGAATGCATTTCACCAGCAAACAAGAGACGACAGTGGCGGAGACGACTCACAACTGTCAGTTATAACTGTCTAAATACTGCTGTTGTTGTGTAACGGAATTTAGTTTTAACATTTTTTTAAGCGAGAATGTAGTTGTTAAGACTTAAAATATGCGGTCAATTTATCAAGATAGAGCCTGTTTGAAAAAAGCGCCGACGTTTGTCGGAGATGAGAGGACCAGAGAGAGATATATATATATATATATATATATATATATATATATATATATATATATATAGAGATATGAGAGGACCAGAGAGGAGACCGGGCGGTGATGCTCATGCATCCCGCTGACAGCAGCCTGATCTCGGCTAGGCCTCTCCAGATGTGCCGCTGGCTCCGGTGTCTCTGTGGTTGTGGTTGCAGATGTAACACAAAACATATACATATTAATATTTTTATATTTTCTAAATGAAAACGAAAAAAGGCAGGGTTGTGTTTTATATCATATTTCGTTTTATTGTCAATATATATGACTGAAGATAACCGGAGTAGGCGGGACCGACGAGCTGAGTTGGTGACGTCGTGACGTTGGTGACGTCATCAAGTTCGCTGCTGTTCCAATTGCAAAATGACGTAATGACGTAATGACGTACTGCGTCCTCCCGTCCTCGGGAGTTTGTACTCCCGAGTCGAACTATCCAAGTCTGAACTTGCAAGTTTTCAAGTCCACACTTGACCATACTTGGTATTGAGAAACGGCCCATGTTTCAGAACCAGAGGTTGACACCTGGACAGTACCCAGAATGCACCAGCAGGCCAAAGCTTTAATGAGATTTATTATTGATTGTTGTTCAACGTGTTAAAGTGTTGTTAATAGTAGCCCACATGTAAAAGTGTTTTTGTGTAAAGTAATACATTTGGTGATTTTTCCCCTTTTTACCATTGTGACCCATTCTACTTATGTACTTATGAAAACCTCAGTCAATGCACTGTGTGTGTTATGAACTAATATGTTTATATGGTATGTTTTTCATTATTAATAATATTGCTTATTATTTTTACTAATGTTGACTTATTGTATTTATTAATTGCACCTTTTTATTAATGTCTGGTGATTTTTCTCTCTCTCTCTTTCATCTTCTATCATCTCTACAGACTCTGTCAGGCTGGTGGAAGGGACTAGTGTGTGCTCAGGTAGACTGGAGGTGAAGTCCAACCACTCTAACCAGTCTAACCAGTCCAACCAGTCCAACCAGAGGTGGTCCTCAGTGTGTGAAGATGACTTTGACCAGCAGGATGCAGAGGTGGTCTGTAGGGAGCTTGGCTGTGGGGCTCCTTCAGTCCTCCAGGGGGCGCTCTATGGAGAAGTGGAGGCTCCAATGTGGACCAAAGAGTTCCAGTGTGGAGGCAATGAGTCTGCTCTCCTGGACTGTAGAAGCTCAGGCTCAGATAGAAACACCTGCTCACCTGGCAAAGCTGTTGGACTCACCTGCTCAGGTAGAAGAGGAGCTGCAGCTTTGATCTGGTTCATTTCTGTTCTACTGAAGCTCACTTTGTTCTTTTACTGACGACTCTTGTTTCTGTTCAGAACCTGTCAGGTTGGTGGGAGGAGCCAGTCGCTGTGCAGGAACACTGGAGCTGAAATATCTAGGAGACTGGAGACCAGTAGCAGCTATCGGTACCGTGACCCTGAAGGCAGCATCTGTTGCCTGTAAAGATCTGGACTGTGGCTCTGCTGTTTCTGTAGGAAATAATGAGAAGTCCTCATTGAGATCTGTGTGGTTTATGAAGCGTCGCTGTGTTCATCCTGGATCTGCTCTGAGGGAGTGTTTAATATCAACTTCCTACTCCTACATCCTGGATCTCACCTGCTCAGGTAAGCCCATCAGTGACATCATCTATGACATCATCTCTTCCTCTGTGGTTTTCCATTGGACTGAACTGTTAAGTTATCCAGGACAACGACATCCTAAAGTTCAGAGAGGTGGGCTTGTTTCTGGAAGCTTCAAACCCTCCATAGACTGCTGAGCTCCACCTGGCAGGACTGCCTGCCTGTCTGTCTGTCTGTCTGTCTGTCTGTCTGTCTGTCTGTCTGTCTGTCTGTCTGTCTGTCTGTCTGTTTGTCTGCCTGTCTATCTGTCTGTCTCTCTGGTCCCTTTTTGTCGAACAAAGATGGAATGTGAACTTTCTGTTATTGTTATTGTTAGTATTATTATTTACTTTTTTGTTATTATTGTTATTATTATTGTTATTATTGTTATTGTTATTAATATAATTCTTGTTGTTACTATTGTTATTATCATTGTTGTTGTTGTTATTATTATTTTTATTATTATTACTACTGTTATTATTATTGTAATTGATATTATTATTACTATTATTATTACTATTATTATTATCGTCATTATTATTTTTATTGTCATTATTATTATTATTGTTATTATTGTTATTATTATTGTTATTATTATTACTATTATTATTACTATTATTATTATCGTTATAATTATTTTTATTGTCATTCTTATCATTGTCATTCTTATTATTATTATTGTTATTATTGTTATTATTATTATTATTATTATACAGTGCTACAGGTCATTTTTATACTTTCTGTCCCTCATCACATAGTTAATGTGTTTTCTGATGGTTTTTGGTCAGATGTCTGAAATCAGGTCTGTGTTTAACTCAAGCTGAAGACATTTGAACGATTTGTTCTACGATATAAAATCATTAAATACCCCTCTGGTGAATGTAGAATAATACAAATCACAAATAGAAATAATCCAGTCAGATGTTTGGTCCAGCTCTGACCAGGAGCTCTGGTGATGAAAACAGGACGTAGGTGATGACATCACTGTAACATGAAACCAAAACTAACCAGATCAAATGAAACAAAGTCCCAAAAACACAAACCGTCATTCTGACTGACTCTCAAACAGAACATTTACCGCTGAAGACTTTAAACTCTGTATGAAGCCAAAGCTTCATGTGTTAAAGCTGCATTCTCTCTAGTGTCCATCAGGGGGCGACTCCTCTGGTTGTATAGAAGTCTATGAGAAAATGACTCTACTTCTCTCTTGATTTATTCCCTCAGTAAACATTGTGTAAGGTACTGACACACGTCTGTTGTTTAGACCAGCGACTGGAATGAAGCTCTCATCTGTGTTTAGTGAACTGAACACAGGACTGTGCTGTCATGTCTCTCCAGGCCAGAAGGGGGAGGAAGCCGGGCAGACGGGAGAACATTGAGCTGGATGAGTTTAACCTGGGTGTTCCTGCAGCTGAAGAAGAAGGAGCTCAGGGAGCAGAGTAGCTCCTCCAAGGAGCTCATCTCACATCCAGATGGATTTCTAACACACAGCCACCATCAGCTCACTTTATACCATGTTCCCTTTAAACAAGAAGAGAGATGAAATGAAGAAGATCACTTTGATAAATGTATCTCTATCATCTCCTATGTTCAAAGAAAACAAACCAGTTTAATAAACTATGAAACTCTGTGGATGAGCTGAATGTAACAGACAGTTTTCTGGTAACAATCAGATAAAGATTGTAAGTCATAACTCTGATATGTCTCATAATTTTACACAACATAACTACTGTGACGTTCACAAAGAAACTGTAAAGGAACAAAAGTATAAATGTTCTCCAGTACGACAGTCTGTCTGGTGCACAGCGTAGCATATTGTTATGATGATAGAGAAGAATGTCCGTAGTCTTTAATATGAATCATAAGCGATGTGAGATAGCCCACGGTGTTGTATCACAGCTTCATCATAAATAATTATGAATGCATAGACAGGTCTGGAATCGACTTGACATCAGATACATAACGATATATGATGCAAATATATGACGGACAGCAGGAGCGTTTTGTAAAACCTTTATTGACGTGTGTGTTTTGAACAGACATCGACACCAACCCCCAACGTCGTCATTCACTCCTGTGCTCGGCATGTAGAGAATGATGTAATAATGATAGTAATAATAATAATAATAATAATAATACAAACAATACATTTTATTCATAGAGCGCTTTTCAGAGTACTCAAAGATGCTTGAATTATAATTATAATAATGATAATAATTATAAAAAACACCCTGTGGGCCCACCACCCGCAGGGATAGGCATTGGGGTCGGGTGCAATGTGAGCTGGGCGGCAGGCTGGGGCGGGAACCTGGGCGTGCTGACCCCCGGCATCACAGACTAGCTCTCGGGACGTGGAATGTCACCTCTCTGGCGGGGAAGGAACCGGAGCTGGTGCGGGAGGTGGAACGCTACCAACTAGGTATAGTTGGGCTCACCTCCACGCATAGCACCAGTTCTGGAACCAAACTCCTGGAGAGGGGCTGGACTTTTTCCTTTTCCGGAGTTGCCCAGGGTGAGAGGCGCCAGGCGGGTGTGGGGATACTCACGAGCCCCCGGCTGAGCGCCGCTGTTCTGGAGTTCTCCCCGGAGAACGAGAGGGTCGCCTCTCTGCGACTGGGAATTGCAGGAGGAAAGTCTCTGACTGTTGTTTGTGCCTATGCACCAAACGGCAGTTCGGAGTATGCGGCCTTCTTGGAGTCCTTGGGTGGTGTTCTGGAAAGGGCGCCGACCGGGGACTCCATAGTTCTTCTGGGAGACTTCAACGCTCATGTGGGTAATGACGGAGAAACCTGGAGGGGTGTGATTGGGAGGAACGGCCTGCCCGATCTGAACCCGTGCTTTGTTGTTGGACTTCTGTGCTAGTCATGGACTGTCCATAACAAACACCATGTTTGAGCATAGGGAGGTTCATAAGTGTACTTGGTACCAGAACACCCTAGGCCAAAGGTCTATGATCGACTTTGTAGTTGTGTCATCAGACCTGCGGCCGTATGTCTTGGACACTCGGGTGAAGAGAGGAGCAGAGCTGTCAACTGATCACCACCTGGTGGTGAGTTGGATCAGGTGGAGGGGGAGGCTGCCGGACAGACCCGGTAAACCCAAACGTGTAGTGAGGGTGAACTGGGAACGTCTGGCTGAGGATCCTGTCCGCAAGGTCTTCAACTCCCACCTCCGGAATAATTTCTCGTGCATCCCGGGGAGGCTGAGGACATGGAATCCAAGTGGGCCATGTTCAAATCCTCCATTGTGGAAGCTGCTGCTAGGAGTTGTGGTCGGAAGGCGATCGGTGCCTGTCGTGGCGGCAATCCAAGAACCCGCTGGTGGACACCAGTGGTGGAGGAGGCCGTCAAGCTGAAGAAGGAGGCCTTTCGGGCTTGGTTGGCCGAGGGGTCTCCTGAATCAGCAGGCAGGTACCGGTTGGCCAGAAGGGCTGCAGCTGCGGCGGGTTGCTGAGGCAAAAACCCGGGTGTGGGAGGAGTTCGGTGAGGCCATGGAGAAGGACTTTCGACTGGCCTCAAGGAAGTTCTGGCAAACCGTGAGACGACTCAGAAATGGGAAGCAGGTCTTGTCTCAGGCCGTGCTCAGCAGGGGGGGAGAACTGCAGACCCGGACTGGGGATATTGTCGAGCGGTGGAAAGAACACTTTGAGGAACTCCTGAACCCGACCAACACGTCCTCTGTGGAAGAGGCAGAGTCTGAAGACTCAGGGGAAGACTTGTCCATATGCCTGGCGGAGGTCGTTGAGGTAGTTAAAAAGCTCTTCAGCAGCAAAGCGCCAGGAGTGGATGAGATTCGACCGGAGATGCTAAAGGCTCTGGACATTGTTGGGCTGTCTTGGTTGACACGTCTCTTCAGTGTCGCATGGAAGTCGGGTACAGTGCCTGTGGAGTGGCAGACCGGGGTGGTGGTTCCCATTTTCAAAAAGGGGGACCGGAGTGTGCTCCAATTATAGGGGTATCACACTGCTCAGCCTCCCGGGAAA
>NC_072461.1:29061625-29066625 GCF_027596085.1 Anoplopoma fimbria | reverse complement strand
TCTCTCTCTCTCTCTCTGCTAACACGTTACCTGTCTCTCTCTCTCTGCTAACACGTTACCTGTCTCTCTCTCTCTGCTAACACGTTACCTGTCTCTCTCTCTCTGCTAACACGTGACCTGTCTCTCTCTCTGCTAACACGTTACCTGTCTCTCTCTCTCTGCTAACACGTTACCTGTCTCTCTCTCTGCTACCACGTGACCTGTCTCTCTCTCTCTGCTAACACGTTACCTGTCTCTCTCTCTCTGCTAACACGTGACCTGTCTCTCTCTCTCTCTCTGCTAACACGTTACCTGTCTCTCTCTCTGCTAACACGTTACCTGTCTCTCTCTCTCTGCTAACACGTGACCTGTCTCTCTCTCTCTCCCACAGCTCTGATCCTGGATCTGATGACGGTTGCTGGTTTGCAGAAGTTGGTGAAACGCCGAGGACCCTGGGACTTCCCTCCGGGGTTATTGGACTACGTTGCCATGGATATGTATTCTTTCCCAGCAGCCCACGCCAGCCGAGCCGTCATGGTGTCCAAGTTCCTGTTGACCCACCTGGTGCTGGCGGTCAGTGTTTTTATCACTAACATCATCATTGTTGTTGTTTACTTGTTATAAATGCAGAGAATGGAGATCAGTGATTGGTCGATACATGCACATTCACTGCTCATTAATGTTTTTGTCTGACTGCTGTTGGTGTAATTATCTAATTTTTCACAATAAAAGGTAAAATACATGAACAAGAAAATAAAATCAGTGTGTTTGAGACACTATGTCGTCATGTGATCAGCTGTCAGATATGAGCTGGTTTCAATAGCTATGTTGGTATTTCAAAATAAGAGCTGGTCGTTATTCAAAATAACATCTTTAACAATTTAAACCTCTGAACTGATTTAACGGGATGACTGAATGTAAGTCTGGATCAGATGAACCAGGTCAGAGGACCAGGACCTCCAGACTGGACTGGTATTAACACAATCCTCCTGTCCTCCAGGTGCCCCTCAGGATCCTGCTCTACCTGTGGGCGGTCCTGGCCGGCGTGTCCCGGGTGCTGCTGGGTAAACACCACCTGTCAGACGTCAGCTGTGGATTCGCTCTCGGGTTCCTGCACTTCAATCTGGTGGAGTCCGTTTGGCTGGACTCTGACACCTGCCAGACCCTCATCTCCATTGGTACGCTGCGCTGGACTCCACTGATCTGAACTGGTCTGGACCGGTTCTGGGAGTAGGACTGGTCTGTCTGGAGGCTCACCTGTACTGGTGCAAACTGGACACCTTTATAGAACTGGTCTGGACTAGATGCTCCATTGAAGCTGGACTCTCCTTCATGCTGACGAACGCTGTAACAACTCGTTTTAGGGACTCAGGAACTGGACCTACCTGCTTCAGATTGTGGTTTAGTGGATGTGGTTCAGAGAAACCACAGGGCCGATCTGAGGTGGTTTTAGAGCTGTAAAGTGTGACTTCCTGTTGAGTTATTTTCAACAATAATATTAAAGATTTAATGTTTTTGACCTGAAACGTTTAGAGGTGAAGTCCCGCCCATCCCAGTGGTCTACCATCAAGCCCCACCTCTCCCAGTGGTCTTCCATTAAGCCCCACCTCTCCCAGTGGTCTACCATTAAGCCCCACCTCTCCCAGTGGTCTACCATTAAGCCACATCCCTCCTGTGGTCTACCATTAAGCCCCTCCCCTAACAGTGGACCACCACAGGACCTTCTTTCAGATAAAGACTTATTACACAGATGATGTTTGTATATTTAAAACTTATTTTGCACGACAAGAAAAATGTTGTCGTTAAAACTTGAAGAATAATAATCTGTTCACAACAAATATTACGTTTTCACGCAACACGATTAAAGAAAAAGTGGTGAAAGCTCGTTGGCGTTGAGATTCTCACTGATGATGTCGTCACTGAAGATGTTGAACCTCAGATTTTTAAAGAGAACCAAACACAAAGATCAAGAAGCACAAATAGTTTGTCTTCTGAATATAAGTGACTCAGAACTTTTCTATTGCTGAAGATACGTCTGTTTCATACCGCGATAACCAACCAACGACACCAACCAACCAAACAACACCAACCAACCAACCAAACGACACCAACCAACCAAACAACACCAACCAACCAACCAAACGACACCAACCAACCAACCAACCAACCAACCCAACCAACCAACCAACCAAACGACACCAACCACCATAACAAACCAACCAAACGACAACAACCAACCAACCAAACGACACCAACCAACATAACAAACCAACCAAACGACACCAACCAACCAACCAAACAAACGACACCAACCAACCAACAAAACCAACCAACCAACATAACACACACACACACTAAACACACATAGACTAAATACACACACAAAGCAGCTCATATTCAAAATTATTTATTTACAAAGTGCAGAAAAGCAGAAATCCTTCAAACCTTATTGATCATTTATTTTCTCAGTCAGCTGATTGAAGATGATGATGATGACGATGAGGAAGAGCTCCTGTGGAGTCAGTGAACGGCTTCATCCCAACAACATTTAACACCTTTAACCATAAAACTGTCACTCAGAACGGTTGCTTAGCAACTTCATAAAGAGCTTCTGAACTATATGTTTTTCAATAACATGAATTAAAGGTAAGTTTAGTGTTTTCCAACCGAGACGATGTCAAAACATTCTCAAAGGAACCTGACAGGAACATGTGTGTGGTGCATTCAAGGACTCACTATAATAATAATACAAATGATTATTATAGTGTAATAAAGTATGAACTCAGTATTTGTCTCCTGAACTGCTGGAGGTCTTTTAATGTGAAAGGGAGGAAGTGGCATTAGTATCAAACAGCAGCATCAAAGGAGGAAATGAAAAAATAAAAGCCTCTTCCTGTCTTCAGGTGAGTCACGACCAAACAAAGTTCACATGATGGACTAAGTTCTGGTTCAGAGAACTCTGGACCGTCCTTTAAGTCGTCTTTAACCAGGACACAAACATCTGTCCTCTCGTCTTTTTACCTCCTGGACAGACTGGAGGGGTTTGGTCTGCAGCCGGGACACGGTGGTCCAGGTCAGGACAGTTCAGGACCCGGGTCAGGGTCTGGACCAGGGTCGGGGTCTGGACCCGGGTCAGGGTCTGGACCAGGGTCAGGGTCTCCTCCGGTCTAACAGTCACTCTTCCACAGTTTGATAGTTTTGTCGTTTTCCAGAGCGGCTGAAGCGATGATATTCTCTGTTGGATGACAGGCGGTCGAGATCACCACGTCTACAGAGACACAAAGACACAAAGACACAAAAACACGAAGACACAAAAACACGGAGACACAAAGACACAGAGACACAGAGACAAGGAGACAAGAAGACACAAAGACAAGAAGACAAAGACAAGAAGACACAAAGACAAGAAGACAAGACACAAATACAGGAAGACAAGAAGATACAAAGACAAGAAGACACAAAGACAAGAAGACAAGACACAAATACAAGAAGACAAGAAGACACAAAGACAAAGACACAGACACAAAGACAAGAAGAAAAGAAGACAAGAAGAAAAGAATACAAGAAGACAGAAAGACAAGAAGACACAAAGACAAGAAGACAAGAATACAAGAAGACACAAAGACACAAAGACAAGAATACACAGAGACACGAAGACACAAAGACAAGAAGACAAGAATACACAGAGACACAAAGACACAGAGACATAAAGACAGAGACAAGAAGAAAAGAATACAAGAAGACACAAAGACAAGAATACAAGAATACACAAAGACACAAAGACAAGAAGACACAAAGACAAGAAGACACAAAGACAAGAATACACAGAGACAAGAATACACAGAGACACAAAGACACACAAAGACACAGAGACACAAAGACACAGAGACACAGAGACAAGAAGGCACAAAGACAAGAATACACAGAGACACGAAGACACAACGACACAAAGAGACACAGAGACACGAAGACAAGGAGATACAAAGACAAGAAGACAGAGACATGAAGACAAGAAGACACGGAGACACAAAGACAAGAAGACACAGAGATACAAAGACAAGAAGACAGGGAGACAGAGACAAAGACACACAGACACAAAGACAGTTCAGTTAGAACAACTTCTTCTCCTGCTTCCTGTTGTAAACGTGTCCTGCTAGAGATCTCTACATCTTCAGCTCGAATCCAGCAGGTAAAACGACATGTAGATGAATCGTTATCACTCACCGTGAATATGAGTTAGACGGTTAGAGGATCTATGATAGAGACTAGGAGACAAAGTCAGATACTAGAAGACAGAGTCAGGGACTAGGAGACAAAGTCAGAGACTAGGAGACAGAGTCAGGGACTAGGAGACAAAGTCAGAGACTAGGAGACAGAGTCAGGGACTAGGAGGTCAAAGTCAGAGACTGAGTCAGGGACTAGGAGGTCAAAGTCAGAGACTAGGAGACAGAGTCAGGGACTAGGAGGTCAAAGGTCATACCTGTGTCCCCTTGGAGTTTCTGAACAATCTCTTTGGTCTGAAGGTTCCAGATGTAAACCATGCTGTCCTCAGAGCCGGACACAATCCACTGAAACACAGAGGTCAAAGGTTAAACGGGGTTGAACTGACCTAAAGTTACAGCTGAAACACAGCTGACTTCAACATGATGGAGACAGAACGAAGAGGAAACTCTCACCTTCCCTCCTGTGACAGAAAAGTTAGCGAAGATGCAGTATTTCTCATTCTTATGGCCGGAGTACGTCTTCAAACACTGACGAGAGAGAGAGACAGGTTATACTAGTGAAGACAGACAGGCTGAGAGACAGGTTATACTAGTGAGGACAGACAGGCTGAGAGTGACAGACAGAGAGACAGACAGTTACTACCTTTCCCTTGCTGTAGTCCCACAGCTTTAATGTGCTGTAAACCAGAGAACACAGAGTTAGCTGTCTGACAAACACGTGCTAACAGCTAACTGAAGGAGGTTAAACAGACGCGGCTAAAGGCTAGCAGGGTTAAGATGAAGATAGCTAACTGTCGG